>NC_137958.1:9924028-10073499 GCF_963924665.1 Micromys minutus | reverse complement strand
GAGGCTGTACAGCAAAGAGGAAGATAGTTTCCTGTGCTGTGAGATGGCTCAGCAGGTAAAGCTTTGCTGCATAAGCTTGAAAACCTGACTCCACAGTGGGAGAACCAACTCCCAAAAAGCTGTTATCTGACATCAATGCTTATACCTTAATAGACATGATCATCATCATCACCAGCATCATCCCATCATCATCATAATTGTAAATAAAAGGGCAGAAAATGTTTATTAAAGGAAGAAATCAGATGTGGATTTCTAAACATATATGCACAGGTTTCCTTGCTTCCTTATCTCTAACACAGACCTAAAGTTAAGATGGGACTTAGTAGCTAATGTGCTTGCTGCATAAACATGAAGATCTAAATTCAACCCTTAAAATCCATGTTAAAAATTGTGGTGGCATGGGCTGGAAAGATGGCTCAGTGGTTAGGAGCACTGACTGCTCTCCCAGAGGTCCACAATTCAATTCCCAGCAACCACATGGTGGCTCACAACCATCTGTAATGAAATCTGATGCCCTCTTCTGGTGTGTCTGAGGACAGCTACAGTGTACTTACATACATTAAATAAATCTTTAAAAAGAATTCTGGTGGCCAATGTACATAAATCTAGCGCTGAGATTACACCATGGTCTTACTGGTGTATCCCAGCACAATCAATGAATCCCAAATCACAATGAAAGACCCTGCATAAAAATAAATTAAATAAAGGAGGACAGGTTTGGAACTACCCTGAAAATGATCTTTGACCTCTACCCAGAGTGACTGTGTGTTTACATCTACACTTCTACACATACACAAAGTGAATGTCAGTAACCTAGTTACAGAATAAGAAAACTAAAGAAGTTACCTGGTAATGAAAAATGTATTTTAAAAGGCAAAAGATTTATACAATTTAAAGATTCTTTGGTTTTCTTTGGCTTAATTCTCACATTAAAAGCTTCTAAATGTAGTAAGCAATTATTGAACTGATGATTTTTGACTGCTAAGAAGTTTTAAAATAAAATTAACTCCAATAAGTTTTATTGATAAAAGGAAATATCAATAGAAATTGGTTTGGGCTTGTGCACATATATGGATGGTTTTAAGTAGTACTTCCCATCCTGAAAGTATCTATTTATTGACAACAGCACACTTATGCTTTACAGTGTAAACATAAAGATCTAAGTTCAACCCTTAGAATCCATGTAAAAAAACAAATAAGAAAACATATAGAGATAACAAACTTTATAAAAGCTGGAACATAGCTCAGTGATATATAACTACCTGTGCTTACAAGGCTCTGGTACTGAACCTTGGACTGCATGCGTACACATACATCCATTCATGAAAAACAGTATCAAAGCACACACACAAAAACAAAACAAAACAAAACAAAACACCTATTTGTTCTTTGATGGAGCCTGGTAAATGCCATTTACGGGAATCAGTGAAAAATTACACAGAATGAGTAGAACATTAAAAAAACAGGCATTTAAAATAATATTAATATATTTCCTAAATTTGCAAACTAGAAAATATAATATAAAGCAAAGTATTACTTGCAAATAAGCAGGAAAGGTTTCTTCAAGCTTATTTTTCCTTTTTCGGTATCTCTTCTTTATTTTTTCAGTGTTCTCAGCAACAGAAACAGGTTCATCAACCAGAGTATCTGGTAAGTGCTCCCTCCAGCCTGAAATAAGAGCCATGATTATAAATATGTGATGCTGGCTTTCCAGAAAAGTACAGTAATTTCATAGCTTACCAGCATGCATAGTTATGTAAAAAATAGCTTTTATATCACACAAAGATCTTAAAGCACATTTCTAAATTTTAAACATTTCCATAATTTTATTTCTTACCTATTTAGTATTCGTGCAATTCCTATTTTGGGGAAGCATAGGGTATGGGGTGGTGAAGATTATCATTATGTAGCCCAGGCTCACCTGGACCTCATGCATAGACCTGGCTGGCCTTAAACTCAGAGATCTACTTGCCTCTGCCTTCCAAGTGCTGGGATTAAAAATGTATATCACTAGGGCTAGCTCCAATTATTTCCAAATAACTAGCATTTCCATGCAAAGAAAGAACATGGCTTGTTAAACAGTACATGTACAAATTTCACAGGATGAAAACACCAGAATTCAGAACTATGAAGAAATGGCTACTCACAAGCTCCTAAAAAAAAAAAAAAAATTCAGTGGGTATGGATAGCACTTTTTTTTAATAGCTAAAACCAGTTTGTTAAAGAAGTACATCCACACCAACTCAACAGATCCACTCCCCGAGGACAAACAGCGATACTTAGATTTTCTACCAAATATCAAACACCTCCCCGAGAACTCAAAAAAAAAAAAAAAAAAAAAAAAAAAAAAAAAAAAAAAGGTACACACAGCTGGGAACTGCAGTACAACAAACCAAAAACACCCCTGAATCTGTATAGCACAGGGAAGGTGAAATTTTTTTAAGACTGAGGATTTTAGCTAAAGTAGCTCTAGGAAAGTAGGCCCTCAGCCTGAAAGTAACAGCTGTAAATTTCGGGAAAAAAAAAAAAACCTTCAATTAAGTTCTTAAAATTTCTAAACAACCCTACACACACACACCTCACCAAATATCATGGACTCATACCTGTGAAAGCATGAGCCAAAACAAATCTTTATTTCATTAAAGGGGGAAAATATTTCTAAATAGAAAATAAGCACCTACCCAAAAGGACTTTCTAGGGGAGAAATAATGAAATAAGCAAATAATGTGTGCCTTCCACCTGGTAGATGATTAAATATAAAGCAGATGAAGAGAATGGGCAAAGGCTTCAGAACATTTCTATTCCAAATCAATTACATGAGGAAATAAAAGATAACTAAAAGCACAAATTCTAATATGAATATAAAATAAACAAACATCAAAAAGGGTAACAGAAGAGTAAAAAACATTTAAAATAAAAAATTCAACAAATGAATTTGTTTAGTTTTACTAGACATAAATTGAAATACTGAACTTAAAAATAAGTCTAAAATTTTTTCTAAAAAAATTAAAAACAGAGAAATTCTTTAATTAGGTATTCTTAAACCCATATTAGGTAAAAAATAATTCTTCCTATATGTAAAAAGAAATTTGAGTTCTTTAAGGTTTCAAAACCAAAAAAAAAAAAAAAACCCTCCCAAAAACAAACTTTGCAAAGAGTGTTTTGAAGGTGTGCTGTGTTATACAGGCTGGAATACTTTTTTGGTTTTGGGTTTTCCAAGCCAGGCTCTACCTAGCTGCAAGTGATCTGAAACTCCCTCTGTACACCAAGCTAGCCTTGAGCCCTCATATATTTATATGAGATGCCCCTGCTTCTGCCTACTGAGAGGCAGAACTAGAAAGGCCCGTGCCACCATTGCCTGATGAGTAGAGCACTCTTAACAAAGGTTTGTCTTAAACAAGGACTTAGCTTTTTTAAATTAAGCAAGGGCAACAAAATGTACCAATGTATTTATAAGATATAATCCTTATTAAGATTTGTTGACCAATTAAATAGCAATTAAATTAAATATAAATTTAAATTGTATATTAAGCCACTAAGTCAGATAAAGAGAGGCTTTTGCTAAAGTGTGCAGAGGGTATCTGATACAACTGACTTAATTCTTTTACTCTTCTAATTTAACACAGGAAGCATTTAACAAAGGGAGTGGTAAAGCCTTAAAATGTCAAAGTGAAGGTGAGGAGTACAGACCATTATAGAACAAGAGCTTATCATTGAAGCAATAAAGGGAAGGGGAAATGGGTGTGTGCCTGTAAGTGTAGCAGTGGGGAGGCTGAGGCAGGAGCATATGACTGTGGCGTAGCTATGGTTCATGTAGGGAAACGGCCACTAGCCTGAACTACAAGACTAGACTCGTATCTCTCTGTGGCTCCCTCCTTCCCTCCCCTCCCAACAAACCCAAAACAAAACAAAAACCTCAAAAGAATATAGTCTATTAGATTGAAACCATAATGCTGCTTGTAGCAGTATCATTTTAGTGACCGCTCATTCCAAAAGAGTATCAATCCCAAGGAGTTAAACCAAAACAATCAGCACTTACCATCATCTCTGTTAGGTAACTGCTCGGAAATAGAGCCTGAGGAATCTTTTCTGACCACAGATCTTTTGGCTTTTCCTTGTCCTGTTCGACTTCTTTGCCGTACCATAAACCCACCAATGCCTATATAAAACAGAAAGTGCATAAAATGATAAATAATCCTAGAATTCTATAGTCTTAGAATGACTTTGTCTTTAACTATTAAGTTGGTTCAAACTTCAGTTGTAGTTTACTATATATCAATAATCACTTTTCTTGCATGTGTATGAATATATAGTATGCAGGCCTGAATCTGAGTGTAGAGGCATACATACACACATGGGGGGGGGGGTGTATGTTCATGTGCATGTATGTGTATGTGGAGCCAGAAGCTGACACTGGATCTTATCCTTGATCTTTCTCTACCTTATCCATCAGAGCAGAGTATTTCACTTCAACTCAGAAGATTCAAATTGATATCATAAATAATTAAGTTCCTCTAAAATTTCCTCACCATCTATATTTATGTATATGTGTGTGCTTATTTGAGTTATGTCAGAAACCCTTGTCTCTGACTCATGAATAAAAGGATTATAGTACATGTGGCCTGCCTGGTTTTTGACAAGGGTGCTGAGGACCCAAACTTTGTGCAGTCCTTATGCTTCCATGGCAAGCAGTTTACCTGCTGAGCAATCCCTACAGTCTTGAATCTCATTTTTGTGCAAAGTAGAGAAGGTTGGAAGTAAAAATGTCAAAATCATCATTATCATTTATATCAAACATGAACAACTTGCCAGTATACAGAAAGAACTACTTGCATTTCCTATCCTAGACAAGATGAAATTAAATACTAAATAAAAAAACATACTAAGGAACTGATACATCTGTGTTTCCCCTTCCATAATTGTTGTTACACTTCCTGAACAGCACAGCAGACCAGCATGCATGATGGGGATGAAAACGGAACTAAAATACACAGCCTCCCAATCACTATGACCCAACCCTAGCTTTCCCTCGTGAGAAAGCCCAGAACTCACACTACACATGAGGCTCTGTAGCTAGGAACACAGAATTGTACTAACTCAACTCTGGCAAGTCATTTTACTCTTCAGTACTGTAATTCATTTATTGGCCAAGTAGGTATAATGCATAGCACTTCTCCCTATCATACGTATAAGCAAAATAAAATTGGTAAAATGCTTAGTAATTTTAACAGTGCATGTAACTAAATCCCATAATCTTTTGTCATAACCTACTTGTCCAGTAAAGTGCTTTATAACGTCCCCAAATGAAAGGATGTGGATGTCACACACATGTGATAGATAAAGCAATTTAGGCAGAAAAGATGATATTGTAAAAGAAATGTGCTATATCTAAAAACATAAGTATACTTGGAAGCACAGTGATTAAAAGGACTTGAAATCAGTAGCTATGACAGATGTGGTCCATCCATAAGGAAGGTGTCACTGACAGTCCTGAAGAACACAAATGGAAAGTTCTGACAGAGATTGCATTAATCTAATGTGTTGTGACTAAAAACAAACATTAATAAATGGCCTACAACTTCTAATGAGATTTCAATATATTTAAAAAAAATAATGAAAAACCAATACTGCTTTTTCCTCCCTACAAATGAAATGTACTGAAGAGAGACTGAGGTAGAGAGATGGGTCAGTGGTTAAAAACCTTACTATTCTTTCAGAGGACTGGGGTTTGGTTCCCAGTACCTACATGGCATCTCACAATTCTATCGAACTCCAGTTTTAGAATCTCTGGTATCACCTTAGTGTCCCTGGACTCCCGTATTCATATGTAGGTTCACAAACATACACATAAATAAATAAAAATAAACCAAAAAAACCTGAGAACTTAATGGTACCAATTGTACTACAAATTCAATAAGGCAGAATAACCCTGTTTTATTCACATTTGAGCCTACATAATTACTGAAATAAAACATAAAACTATTTGAGAATTAAAAGAGAATTGATAAAGAACAGTATTTATGTTCAACTTTTAGGGCAACTGATGAAGAAAATACATGAAGTGCTTTAAAAGCTGAACATAAATAAAACAACTAAGCAACACATTTAATAAATGATTAAGATTTGGGATAATGATTTATTGTCAAGTAGTTACATTTTCAATGTACAGGACCCACCCATCAGTTTCATGTAAGATGCTAAACATAGTCCCAATTATAAGCCATCATTACTGTTGTTACAATTGTTATTATTGGTAAATTAGCCAAGTTTTGTTATACTAAAGTATCTACCTTGGGGCCTAGGGAGATGGCTCAGCAACTAAGAACATTGGCTGCTCTTCTGAAGAACCCTGACAATTCCCAGCACCCACATGGTGGCTCATAACTAATTTTAACTCTTTTTCCAGTATCTGACATCCTCTATGGCCTCTGTGGACACTAGGCAAAGCAAAACACCAATATAATACATTTCAGCATGGAAAAGTGGGGAGAGTGAGAGGGTGCATGGAAAAGTGGGGAGAGTGAGAGGGTGAGAGACAGAGAAAGACAGACAGACAGAGAGTGAGAGAGAGAGAGAGAGAGAGAGAGACAGAGACAGAGACAGAGAGACAGAGACAGAGACAGAGACTAGCTGATGAACCCTACCAGGTCTGTATGGTTTTCTTTTCCTCTTCTTTATGCCATCTGTTCCATCTATTCCCTTAGTTTCATCATCTCCAGCTTCCCGCTCAGGACTAGATTCAGATTTTCCATCACAATCCATAAGTTCTCCTTCTAGAGAATGTAAATACATAGATGAAACTGTATATTCAATCAAGTACAAAAAAGTTAAACAACAAAAATAAAAGCAAAGCGCAACATCACCAGGTCATTCTAGTCATCTGCACCTAGAGTGGCTGAAAGGAAAGACAAAATGGTGCCTAAAAGAAGGGGTGGGAATCATCCTGCCCATGTGTTCCCAGGGAATATGGCATAATGATTTAAAAAATGGAAACAGCCCATGGTGGTGGCCCATGCCTTTGATCCCAGGCAGAGACAGCCAGAACTACAGAACTACAGTTCCTGGGCTGCCAGGGTTACACACAGAGGAAGCCAGTAAGGAGAGGAAAAGAAAGAGGGAACAAAGAGCTCAAAAGGACACCCATCAATCACTTTGGTTTTTTTAGAAGTAATCTTTGTGTTTAACATCAAGAATTAAGAACCAGATTTATCTAGTTTGTCTACTGATAAGATTTCAAATTTTGTCATACAATATGCATTTAATAAATACCTCCAAATGATAAAACATGATTGGAAAATGATTGTGGCTTTGAGTCAAATAAAAATTATCACTCCAAAATAAACATATCAAATGGATATAAACAAAGATAATAATTTTGAAAATAAGCAAAGATAATTTGTGTTATATTGAATGTTGCTACTAAAATTCTTGGTTATTCCACAATTTCAGATGAAAAACCTACTCTATTCTGATCAAAATTGTTTATAAATCACCAGTTTACAATGTTTAGAGGAGAGCTTATGCTGAAAAATCAGCAAGTGAATTGCTCTGAATAACCTTACTCATAAGCTTCACAATGCTCTTAGAGATTTCAATCACAAAAGTATTTCCATATGAGAAAGCATGCACACAAGGCTAAGAACATCAGTCAGAGAAGTGTCCCACAACAGCTACCTTAAGCAGCATGACTAACCCTTACAATACACATCTTCAGAAGTTATTTTGTACACTAACTCTTGCATGTGTATGAATGAACATTACCTCGACTATCATCCATTTCACCGTCTCTTGAATGTTCTGACTGGATGTCTGGAGGAGTCTGAAGGACGGCCACACTATTCTGATTTATAATCTTCAATTTCAGTTTTGGTTTTGTGCGTTTTCTCCTGGGAGCTGTGACTGTGAGGCTCTGTAGCTGACTCATCCCTGACTCGGTCAAACATACACCATCCTGAGTGTAGGTCTTAGGTGGGTCTAAGATTACAAACCCAAGCACAAACATTGAAGATTTCATTTTAAACTGACTGATAAGTTAAAATTCTAAAATCTACATGGCAAAAAGGTACAATTATACATCTCTTCAGCAATTACCTACAAAATTCACAAACTGAAGATGTTCAATAACATTAAAAACACTAATAGCTTCTTAGGATAACAGGCAGAATGTATGCTAACAAAAAAAAAGTAGGGGGGATGGGTTTATTGAAAGCATCTCAGCTTCCATAAATTATGGTCACTTTTAGAAAAAGACCCAGGAGTTACAGGTGCTACCACAACTACTCAAGAGAAATAAATTTACTTCAGAAGCTCATTTGGAAAACCAGTATCAATTTGGCCACCTACCAAGAGTAGCAGACACCGTAAAAACCTGCACTCTTAAATATGATGATATATACACATTCAAACCCATAACACGCTGTTTTGTATATTAGCTTAAGATATTAATAAGATCATAAATTCTGCAGATTCAACCTTTGATGTGAAAACTTGTTTATTAAAAGAATTTCAAAATAATCCAAAAGTTCTTATATCGAAAATATTGTCAAAATATAATATTGGTTAAAGGATAAATCACAAAAATGTCATGTTATCATTCTAAGTTATCAGAGAAAAAAACTGTAAGATATCAATTAATACTTAATGAGTGCTTACTTAGGCTTGTTTTTCCTCCTTACTGACAACTAAGCAAGCACAGTACCCAGCTGAAGTGAAGACAAAAATGATACTAACAGTTAATCCAAAGAGCTATTTTTTCATTCTTTACTAAGATTTATAGGAATACTATTACATCAAAATGGGATAATATGAACATATTATACATTAATTCTCAAAATAAACATCAGACAATTTACTTAAATGTCATTTAAGCATCAAGTTTGTGATTTAAGAATATATGTATTTTCAGAAAGAAAATAATTTCCAATTTTACCTAGCTCTTTAACTTTTGAGACGATCTGTGCCACAAGAGAGGAGTCACAGCAGTCTGAGGAAGGCACTGAACAGAAAAACAAAACAAAAAAAAAGGAAATATTTGAGATTTATACAGGATTAAATTTTCAGTGGCTGTACAGTACACACATGATTCAACAAGTGTGTGAATACTATAGAATGTCAATTTTTAAGGGGGGGGGACTAGGATAGCTTGTACATGCCAATCAAATACTACACCCACGTGCTCCATCCCAATCCCAAATGCAGCTTCTAACTTTTCAAAGGCATTATTTGATGAATTAATTTCCAACTTATCGAGACAAGTTATCACCAAGCCTGCTCTGGTATGCGCCATATAATACAGACTAGCTCAGCCTCAACATCCTGCTGCCTCAGCCTCTCCAATGGCTGAAAATGCTGGTGCCACTATTATGCTCAGTTTCTAAAACAAGAAAAAAACAAGGAGCATAGAGAAGGAAACCAGCGGAGACTGAATGGGGGATTCTAAATACAATAATCCAAGAGATTAAACCTTGAGAACAAAATTGTATTTTACATCTAATTTGCACATGCTTCGTTTTTCACTATACAATATTTTAATAAAGTTTGGTTAGAAAGCATATTATAGTATAAAACAACTTCTCTTTCACAAATCAAGGAGACATAAGGAAGCATAACCTCATAGCATATGTTACTCTCTTACCATTTGACACAGGCATATAGGGTCTGCACATGCTACAATCAAAACCAATGTCTGCTACATTTTCCACTTCCTCCTCAGTATTTAAGTTTTGACAAACTGCATGCATCCACCTAAAAAACAAAACACATTTACACATTTATAAGAAGTAAGCATGCTAGAAACTGGACTCTTTAAAAATCACAACAGGGGTTGACAGTCCTCAAACCTAAAGCCCCATGTCTCAAATGTCTCCCTTCTCCCCTAACTGTGATTGTTAACCAGTAAGATCCTTGTTCTGAGAAGTCAAGAAAAAGGAATGAGAATAAATACTAAAAAAAAAAAAAAGCATATGCACATTTTTAGGAGGACAATATCCAATAGTAATCAAATGCTGAAAGAACAAGAAAACAAAGAAGCTAGTCAGGTCAGGCAAGAATACAGAAGAGTACAAACAGAATTGTGTGCTACCTGGTGCACTTAACTAGGAACACTGCATATCAAGTAAAGGGGACCTTACTTCAGAGCAGTTTGTAGCTGAGTACTAAAAATACTAACTTATTTACAAATAATGCCACACCACCAATGAATTAAAGCTGACACTGTACATTCAGTGCTAAAAGGCTAACAGTATGGATAAAAACAAAGGAAGTAGTCTGCATTTTGAAGGTACACATCCTAGTAACGAAGATCAAGATCTGGAGTTTTAGGGGGAAATGGTGAGGAAAAAGGAGAGTGTAGAGAAAGCACTTTTAGAATCTACCAAGATTCAGAAATTCTCCACAAGAAAATGCAAATGTTAATTGTGCATCTAATTTCAAGAGACTGATAAACCATCAAAAAGGCCCCCAACTGAAAAATTTTAAATATTTAAAATTTAAAATAGTAAAGTAGTCTGGAAGCTTCTAATAAACTATAAAACTAGAAAGCAACGTTTTGTTCCCTAACTTTATGATCAAGGAAAGTAATTTTCTAAGTTTCTTTAGTACATTTGAGAAAAAGGGTTTAAAGACAGCAAAGGAAGCAAAGGGGCCCAGTACCTATCACACTGTCTACACTGCAGAATGAGGTCTTCCTCTCTGTAGTTTCGACAGCAGACTGGGCAGGAGGACAGGCTAGCACAAGGAGCACACTGTGTGTAATTGTTTTGCCATTCACATCTCAAGCCTGCAGATGTTGCTCCACAGTGTCTGCACCAAACACACCTGAAATCCGCAAAAGCAGCAAGTTTATTTTCATATGAAGTGTAAAAATGTGAGAAGCAACAAGTGCACAGAATAGGAGCCAACACTCAGAATTTGACCGACTGACAAAGCGACATGAATCCTAGAGTACCATTTGCATTTCCAGCCTCCTTTGGGAACTGTCTGCAATGGAGGGTCTAGGCAGTAGGTATGATAGCTTATGTCACAGTCATCACACAGCAAGAGTCTTCCGGGGTCAGTTGCCTTCCCACAGGCCTCACACACAGTGCACTCAAGACATCTCCAACCTTTGCTAAGAACCACTTTAGTGATCTAGGAAAAGAAAAGAAAATCCATGTGATTGCTTTATGTATTTAACTTAGGAATCATTTTTGTTTAACTAGGACACTGTATGAAATACCACTGTGCTTGCCTACATACATACATACATACATACATACATACATACATACATACATACATACATACATACATACATACAGGAGCAAGTTAATCTATGCTCAAATACTCAGTAAAACAGAAACATTTGCATACTTTTAGGAGCTCACCTGATCAACACAATCATTGAAATTGGTTCATATTTTAACATTAACACCATTTGAGTCACCATAACTACTCAATTCTTCAGATTTAATTCCATTATTTTTATGCATATGGTGACTGGATTTGAAAATTGTGTAAACTGCCCTACTACCATTGACAGGAATATAAAACTACATTAACAAAATCTCTATATATGTTTAATGAATTCATGCATCTTCAATTATGGTCATAGTATGGGAACTTAACTACCAAATAAGATGCCAAATCTATCCTTTGAAATCAACCATTCCCATAAAAAGAGGGAAAATTATCACAACAAAATACTAAGCTCTCAGGGACATTTTTATGGTCTTTCAGGAATTTCAGGGTATAAGCTGGAACTTACAGAGCTCACCTTTACTCATTTCTATTTGAAAGATGAATTGGCAGGATTTTTGATAATCTCTACATCCCTAATAAAATCCTCAAAGAAGCTACACCATGAAAAACTAATGCACTGAAATAAAAAACTTTTTTGTTTTGTTTTGTTTTTCAGGACAGAGTTTCCTTTCTGCAAATGGTCCAGATGAGCCTGGAACTCAAGAAATCTGCCTACCTCTGCCTCCAAAGTGCTGGGGTTAAAGGTGTATATCACCACTATCCTGCATGGAATCAGGTGCTTAGAGATCTTGAAAAGCATTAATTTCCCAAATGACAATCCCAAAATTCAGGTCATGAGGAATGAGAAAGCCTAAAAGCTACTGAGAAAGACACAGAACTGATTTCAAAGAAACAACTGTCTATGAGAATGTCTTATTTGTTGCAAAGGTACAAAGGTTCATAAGCACAAAACTTTCCATCTACCCCAAATGTTAAAATACAATAGCACAATGTCCATATTATACAGAAAAATACAAAGCATAAAATACCCACCTAGCTAAGTAAGTCATTAAATGAATGCTATTCATACACACAAGTTAGAAATTGAGCTCCTGCACATTCCTAAAGTTCAGCCAGAAATACATGGAATGAAGTAAGAATACGTCCCAAGAAAAGGCCAAAGGACTGTGTGCAGGCAAGTTAAGGATGTGAGAAGGACCACATGTCAGATGCTAAGGGCACATATTAGAGCTAGGCAATACAGTGGACTATACCAGGAAAAAGGGCATTTGAGCAATTAATCTGATAAAATGGTGCAGTGGGCTAAAAACAAACAATAAAATAAGGATAGAGAGTTACTTATGATTATGGACTCCTTGTTATTAAAAATCCAGAAAAGACAAAAGCCACAGTTCATTACTTAGATATATAGTGAACATTTACTTCATGATAGCCAGTATTTTTCTGAATCAACTATGTAGTGACATTCTACAATGAGGATGTTAATAGAAAGGCATGAATTACATGTTGAAGGGCAAACCTGAATTTGATTATTTAGAGTAGTGAGTCAGCAATGTCAGACACCACTAAAGCCGTGGCACCAGCTTACTGCTGAGAACTATAAAATGATCCACAAAGGAAGAAGTGTGAAAGGAGTAAATGAACGTTGCCAATAGAGACTGAAGCTTTGATGTTTAAACATATCTCATTATTATCTTGATTAGCATACTGATTCCTTTTAAATGTCTAAAATTACCAAATTATAATATATTATTTACCAAATGAAGGGCCCAGAAGAAAAAGCAGAACTGACTAGTACAGTAAACTGCATGCAGACCAGGAGAAGCTCACAGACCGGGGACGATCTAGAGCAGCTCTGCCACATGCTCCTCGGGTCATAACCATTTTCAGAGCCTGGCTAAGAGCTAATTGATTGTTTGTGATATAATTTATTCACAGCTGTACAGTATTTTAGAGAGCATATGACATAAAGTGATATCACTATAGTAACATTAAACAAATAATGCTTCTATTTTCTTGCATTTTAAATTATATCCTGTTTTGATTTTTAAAACAGTAAATATTCCACAGCTGCAACCCACACAAACAACACACTATCACACTGTAGAGCATTACTTAGGGGTTTTAGACCTAAATACATGGGAATACCAACTTCAGAATAAAGGCTCTTTAAAAAAATTAAAAAGTTCCATAGTTTACCTACAACAGAGATAAGCCTGGGAGATGTGCCTTGAATAGTTCTCAACATACCTTTGTTTCTATTTATTAGTGTGTGTGCATGTCCATCTGTGCTTATGTGCACACGTGCACCTATAAAGGTCAAAGGACAGGGCCCCCTCACAAATCCGCTCTCTCTCAATCTTTTTATTGATTCCAGGAGCTCAGACATCTCACCCTCACCTTCTATTTCTCCAATTAGTAGGACTGTAGTATTATTTCCTATCCAAAATAGTATCAGTAATACAAAAGAAACACATGTAGCTAGAAAAGCATATATTTAAACTCTATCTGACAGTAATCAACTACTAATAGGTTTTATTATTTATGTTCTTTTTTATTTAAAGTTTTATTTATTTATTGTGTATTCAGTATTCTGAATGTTTGTATGCCTGCACGCCAGAAGAGGGCACCAGATCTCATTACAGATGGTTGTGAGCCACCATGTGGTTGCTGGAAATTGAACTCAGGACCTCTAGAAGTGCTCTTAACATCTGAGCTCTCTTTCTAACACCTATTTCATATTCTTAATTATTTAACTTAAATTAGTTTAGATAAAAACAGAAATTTCTGGGTAAGTTTTAAGAAATCCACAGACATTCTAGATGATGTCTCTAAATCTTAACTTTCCTCTGGAAGCTGCTACCATGGTAGTCAAGGGAAATGGCTATATTAAAACATCACTGGGCTTACGAGACTTTATAATCACATCCTGAAAGAAATCATGTTTGATATTCTTCAATAGGTTTCTGGAGTCAAATCTCAATACATTTTCAATATGAAGACACAGTGAAGAAATAGTTTCTTCTATATGTGTATAACTTTTTTAAAAATGTAGAATCACACTTTAAGAGACCTATTGATCCAGTTTCCTATGTAGCTGAAGATAGCAGTGTCTGGCATAATGCGAGAAGAGGCTTTTGTTCCAGAGAGAGTACGTTTTCCCAGTGTAGGGGAACAACAAAGCGTAGAGAGGAGGGTCAGAAGGAGTGCACCTTTGTGAAGGCAACTGGAGGGGAAGGGGAGATGGGAAAGGGACTGGGTAAAGGGATAACATCTCAAATGTAAATACAGATTATCTAATAAAAAAAGAAAAAGATAATTTGAGATTTAAATGTTTTCATTTTGCCTTTCTTTTTCTGTGTGTAAGGAGAAATTATTTGTGAGGGAAAGATGAGAAACCTTAATGTAGGAGAGACATGGATAGCCATACAAATCTATGGCTACAAGCTACTAGATTTAGATGTTCTGTGGTCAAGGAAGCTAACTGAACAGTCATAAATTGTTTTAAGAGGAAATATTTACATTTTAATACCCTTTTCAATATAAGGCTAGGATAATTTGCATAAATCAAGGCTGCAGATTTTAAGGAACTAATTTATTGAAGTTAACACTTAAAAACTGTATTTAAAGTACTAAAACACTGCCACATATGCATAATAGCAACAAGCACTTGATTTAAATATTGTCATATTATCTATAATAGATGATTAGTTTTAAGAACTGAGGCAACCATATTAGTGCTAAAACAAAATTTAAAATGTAAATGCCTTCGCTGGGACTAGGGATATGGCTTGAGGGATAAAGGGCCTTGGCACCAAGCCTGCCTGGTAACCTAAGGTGATTCCCAAAACCCACATAAATGGTAGAAGAGAACCAACTCCTGAAAGTTATCCACTGACTTCCAAATGTCTACATGCACTCGAGTACAGGTACAGGTACAGGTACAGGTACACACACACACACACACACACACACACACACACACACACGCCCATAAATAGGATAGATTCTTTATTAAAAATACTGTTAACTCATTTAACATAAGCACATTTACCTTAATACTGACACAATATGGATGGTAACACTGCCCACACTGCGAACAGGCAAGTAATCTTCCTTCTTCTCCTTGGCCGAAACTGCCACAAACTACACACATATCCTAAAAATTAATAACATGCAAAGCCATTTTAAATTGCAGATAATGCTAAGATTAGACAGATTTTAAAAATATACTCTTAATTAAC
Source organism: Micromys minutus (assembly GCF_963924665.1). Lineage (NCBI taxonomy): Eukaryota > Metazoa > Chordata > Mammalia > Rodentia > Muridae > Micromys > Micromys minutus. The sequence goes on along the minus strand of NC_137958.1, from coordinate 10,058,017 downwards.
ATAGTAATATAGCCTAACTGGATGATATCTAGGCAGATGGGAGAGATTAAAATGGAGAAGAATTGAAAAAGGGAAAATTAGTTCAAACCTGATGCAAAGTGAACTTGTCACTACTAGAAAACAAAACAACTGTATTGTGCATAGAGTTTTCTTCTTCATCTTTATTTGATGAAATATCTGCAGCAGACACCTACAAAAAGCAAAAACACCAAACATCAAGCTATGTTACCTACTTGTAGTATTTATTTCAGGTAAGTACTAATTTAACTAAAAATTCTTATGTAAACACAATTTTGTCCATGTCCAGACTAACATTGAGAAATACTTTGATCATAGTCAGTCATGGTGGTATACATCAATAATCTCTGAACTAAGGAACCTGAGGCAGGAGGGTGGTAAGTTTGAGGCTACTCTGACTATATAGCAAGTCCCTGTCTCCAAAACTTAAGTCATAATCATTTTTTTAAATTCACACAGTGATTACTTTAGATGTACAAGTGCCACAGATAAGGACAGATGAGAACCCTAAAATCTGTCTTTAGTAATACTTAATCATCCAGAAATTCTAATCAAGAAACTATAAAATTATAGCATATGTAAATATATGTATATCACGTTTGGTGCCACTTGAGAACAGCAATGCAATAGTTGAAACTGGGATATACTATAATACACATAGGAGTCACAGATTCAATACCAGACTCAGAAGAATATAAAAATAGCGAGTTAACAACCTTATATACATTATATGGAGAAATGATAATGATTCAAATAGAAGAGTCATAAGGCACATTAAAATTAACTTTCTTAGTTCACTATAACTTTTTAAATGTAGCTCCCAGAGAGTTTTAAATTGCATATGTGGTTTCTACTCATTGCTATTAAATGACACTACTTTAGAATATTATTATCATTAATTTGTCAAAATGCCAGTATTAGCAGAACAATTACCAACCAGGGGTGCTCATTTCTGAACTTGATTATGTTTTACCAAACCAACTAGGAACCAACAGGCACCATCCCACACAAAAGCCCTGATTCAGATGCAGTAAAGAAGGAACCAGGAGGCCAATACAAAAATACTAAAATATGATCCTCTTTCCTTTAAAAAAAAAATAGAACCTACACTGAACATGTTATAGTCAAGTTCAAAACAAATAATAAAACAATTATATTGATAAATGGCTAAAATTTTAGCTTATAATATATTACTGTAACATTTTCAATTTAAATCAGATTTAATCAATAGTACTAATGTGATGTTATAGTCACAGCACAATTAACAGCAATTTAAGTCGTTAACAAATGATGACTCCAGCTACAGGAGAAACCATTAAGCAACCTAATATTTAATCTTGAGTCGTGAGCAAAACTTCCAACTCGTCTGAACATGTGAACTGGCATCAACCTGCATCAGTCCCTGGTGTTAGGTAGGACTATAGGATTGAGTCACAAGAAACTCAGAGCAGGCATGCCTGCAGAGAAGGGCTTAATGAGAAGCTGAGAAACAGCTGGGGAGGCTGGAAGAGCTGAATGTCTTCACTGCCTTGATTGTTATGTGGTTTTTAAGGGCTTATTAAAAGTGAGCATCTGCACCCTATACCAATTATGTCTCAATAAACCTATTTTAAGTTTGACTGTTTGAGACAGGGTCCATGCTATAGCCCGAAACTCACTTGTAAATCAAGTAAACCAAAAACTCACATGCTTGAGGCCTCCCAGGTGCTATGATTAAAGATGTGAGCAACCATGTTCAGAAATAAACTAGTTTTTAATATATTTCATATAAAACACAAAGGAACAGAATCCCAGTTTTCTTGCTTCTGGTTAGTAGTAAAACTGAGTGACGTTCATGCTTTTTTAACTTAACATTGCTTTTTAGAGAGTAAAAGACAGAATTTCAGTTAAATAATAAAGGTTCTAATAAAATATTTGCCAATATTTATAAAATATATTTTTTCTTCTGTTGCTGTCTGTCTCTCTCTGCTCTCTCTGGCTTTGGCTATACTATGTATGTATCTATGTAGATGAGGCCAACGTTGAACTCAGAGATCTGTGTGCATCTGTCTCCTGAGTGCTGGGATTAGACTGCAAAAGCACAGCCAAATCACATACATTTTTCAATGCACATTTAAAGGCAACCTCAAAATGTGTCGACCAGTATTTCTCAATACAAAATAGTCATAAATCTTGGACATTGCTGGAATCTGTATTCATCTACAGCATTTTTTCATTTTTTTTCTATTGGTCTTATAATACAGAAATTATAATAAAATTGGGGGTTGAAGAAATGATGGCTCAGCACATAAGAGTATATATTATTCTTGCACAGGATGTGAATTCAATTCTCAGCAGCCATGTCAAATAGTTCACAACCACTGGTAACTCCAGTTCCAGAAGACACAATGTCTTATTCTGAACACCCATGGCACCAGGTACACTAGGTGCACATGCAAAAAGAAAAATACTTATGTGCATGAAATAAAGTAAACATGTGTTTTAAAAGGAATTCAATAGTAGTATATTTTTAATTAAAAAGAAAATACACTAAAGATTCTCTCTTGTAGATGGCTGGCATAAAAAGATGTCGAAGAAAGAAAAAAAGGGATAAGTCAAAAAAACAAAAGTACCTGAGCAGACTTACCTGGGACTCTTAGGATAAAAACAACTTGTTATAAATGAGATCATCACCATTAACTGCTACTGGAATAAAAAGAAGGTAAGTCTCACCCCAGGTAATACAACAGCTCCAATTCCACTCTTTAATTTAGACCTGCCTCTGCCACCTCGTCCTGACAGCCCAGCACCACGAGGTCTCCGCTTCCCTGGAAATCCAGATCCTCGGCCCTGTATAACATACAGATTTAAGTTAACATTGCATAAAATTCCAAAAGAACTTTCAATTCCAGATGTCAGCAATATGAAACATTTTATTAAATGTTATACAAATATTTATCTTTTTATATAATTAGATGATACATACTAACAGACCAGACATAATATTTCTATCTTATATATTTGTATCCATAACTTAGAAATAAAACTACTTAAGGCGGGCAGGAGAGATGGCTTAGCAGTTAAGAGCACTGACTGCTCTTCAAGAGGTCCCAGGTTGAAATTCCAGCAACCACATGGTGGCTCACAACCATCTTTAATGGGATCTGATGCTCTCTTCTGGTGTGTCTGAAGACAGCAACAGTGTGTATTCACATACAAAAATAAATAAAATCTTTAAAAAAAAACTACTTAAAACTTTAGAATCAGTGTTGCCTCTTTCATCCTGAGTGCTTCATATCAAGCAGGTCTTACTACTATTTTTTACTTCCTATACCTTTATTCTAGGTGTCTAAGGTAACTATCCTTATACAGACACTTCTACATGTACAGACTCTCTTCAGTACAAAGTAGGTATCAAGAAAAACTATATTCTGGGAGATGAGAGTAACAGGAACATTTACTGGACACTTAGTATGCACTGATTTGAGCAGTATTTCCTCAACAAACCTCAGGATATCTCCACTTTAGGGATAACTGTTCTGGGGATAAAAGGTGTCAGTGACTTCTTCAGGGTCACTTGGCTAGCAAGTGGCTTACCATCCTTGGCTTTTAGTCACTATTCTAAAATATTACAAGGTAGCAGCATTTATTTTTACTACCCTGGAGTGGTATTCTTTGTATTATAAAAATAAAATCAGTATAATTTTTTATCCAATAGCTCTCGTATGACTTGAGCATCTCTAATTTATTTTAACATAGTATTTAATATTACTTAAAGATCTTAATAAATTGGCATAAAGACAAAATAATGAATCATAAAAATGTTTGAAATGGGAATAATTTATCTATATCTTCACTAACATAAGAAAAAGTTCTTCAGGAAAACAGGTTAAGTTTCCTGAGACCTTAAGCTGTAAGCACCAACCAACATTAGAACCCTGACACCACCTTGTTCTTCCTTAGAATTATACATTTCTGTCTGGAAAAAGTTCTCATTTTAAAAGCATCTTAAAAAACTACTTAGAAGAAGTAAGGGAAAATATTTTTGTTCCTTAAATGAAAAAATAAGCCATGTTTTTACCTGATGGCCTTCATCCATTTCATAAACTGAATCCACTTCCCATTGAGCTGAACAGGCTCAGGGTCAAAGCACTATGTTTAAGTTGGGAGACTAAGATATCACATGACTAAGTGGGAGGGATTTAAGTTTCCCCTTCAGTACCAACACCTTCCAGCTCTAAGCTGCCTCTCCTTGTACTTTACCCTGTTCTTTAGGTCCCTTGAGCATCCTCAGCTCTGAACAAAGGATAGATGAGGTAGACTGCACTGGACAAGTTGTTTTCAATAGGAATGAAGGTGGCTTATGGCAGGGGCCAGAGTGGGGAAGAGTTAAAGCTGTAATTAAAAATTAGCATTACGATAATCTCTCAGTTCATTTCCCCTAACATCCACTGGTACAGACTAAAAGTAAGTGAAAATTGGCAGGATTTGTTACAAAAGCATTTTTAAATATCGTGGTTTATTCTCTTAAATATGGTATGGTGGCAGGTGGCTGTAATCCCAGCACTTGAGAGTCTAAGGCAGAAGGATTTGGATGGAATTCAAGGCCAGGCTGGGCTACATAATGAGACCAATCTCTAATCAATCAACAAATTAAAATGAACCAACTAAAATTATGCCACAGTACCTTGGATGATTACAGTTATCTGGATAAGCATAAATGTGGCTTTCCAATTTTAATAGAAATTTAAAAAATAGACTCTGAATGTCTTCTGAAATCTTTCACTAGTCTAACTTAAATAGCTCTATTCTAGAAACAACTAAATACAGAGGATAAGGGAAATTACCTTCTTTAGTCAATAAAGTATTCTGATTTTTGAAATGATTAGTTTTTGAACTTTCTCTGCTTCAAAGTATATCACACTCCATAACATCAAGAACTAAGAGAGCATCATCAGCACACGACATGGGAACTCTCCGTGACTATGAGGTGAACATGTACAATGAAGCTTTCTGACAATGAGCACATTTCCTCTGTCTGTATGTAATCAATTCAATTTGTGATATCATAAATGAGCAAGTCCCAAATTACACCTTGTTCTATGTGACAAGAATTTTCCCTTGGAAGAAATATTTATAACAATAACAACAAAAAAATCATTTTGACAAAGAGGCATTAAAAATGTATCTTCAAATACTACAATTTAAGTTCACTTTAAAAGTGAAAAATGTTATTAAGCAAGTTTTGAAATTTAAAAAGTGGCTCTGGAAGCTGAATCTAGGGGAAAAAAGGTTTAATTCTTAACATCCAATAGAACAAAACAAACCAGAAAGAAATGATACATGAATGTAAATGCAATTTTATTTACCACTTTGATGCTCCAAATGGCACTGCCAGAAAGCTGCCTGGGTTTAAAAATTTCCCGGCCTTCTGAAATGTCTGGGGACCAGGAAGGTGGGCTCACTGTATTATGGTTACTCCAAGCCCCCTAGGATATGGCAGGTGAGAAAATAGATGTATAAAACTCAGCAACATAAAAGATCAAAGCCAGCAACTAAGGAATTTTAGGACGGCAAAAACAAATGCAAACGTATGAAAAATCAGGACAAATTGCTTTAAGTTTGGGAAAATAAACTTATCACCTAAAGTGACTTTAACTCAAATGTTTGTAAGTATAATTTACATTGAATATTAAGTAGAAATATCATACAATAAAGCAAAATAAAAGTCAAGGTTTATATAGCATTACTCATATACTGACATAACAGTACAAAAATAAATGTAAAAGTCAGTCACAGTCTAAGAATTAGCACTAAAGAAAACATTCAGGGATTATACTCATCTAACAAGTATGCCTACACCAAAACAGAGAAAGGGACAACCTTAAGAGAGTGTTGCATTCATTAGTGTAAACACTCAGCCAGCACACTAAAATACATGCTCAGATGAGTGCACAGACATTGGATGATTTTTCTTGATGGGAATGACATGTAAGAATGCCCAAGGAATTAATTTAAATAGATAAGAGATATATTAAAGCAAATTGTCCTAAATTTGCAAATTAAAATGACTAAGGCACCTAATATACAAGAACCAATGTCTCATTAGTTAAAATAAAATGAAGGCATTTCACTTCCAAATAACCACACCTAGCAATCTCAGCTAATCTGATTAAGCTACTGAAGAGCAAGAAAAATGTTTATTCCACCAAGGTAATAGTTTAAAGGAAAACCTAAGAAATATCAAACAACAAAGACCCTATTTTGAATAAGGCAATTTAAGAATTCGTATGATTACTTTACCAATTAAATGACAAAATCTTAAAACAAGATATATTGTACTTACCATGTTTCTACAACATTATCAAACTAGTAAGAATACCAGTAATAATGAAAATGCAATCAGCAATTTAAATAACCAAAAATAAGAGCATGAACACCAACTCACAATAAAGAGATAGTTAATGAAGTTTAGAGGGAATAAAAAGATAAGAAACAAAGGAAAAACTAATTGTACTTCTAACTAAAACTAAGCAGTCTTAGGGCCAGCAACCCGTCACCAGCACTTTCTCTATGTTTTATTGTCTTGGATGAGTCTTACTTCCATCACTTCCCTAACCACACTTTACCCAGGCTCAGTTAACAGGGACATAGCACTTCTCATCATACCACAGCCAATCACTGCTGCTCACTCCAGAACTTCCCAAGGCACGTGCCTGTGCCACCATTCCTGCATTAGTCAAGGGGCCTTAGTAACCTCTATGTTGCTCTAAGTTCATTCTCCAGTCTCATTCCACTCAAGACAGTTCTACTGATCTGGTAATAGTAAGATTAGTACTATTACCTCCATGATTATTTCTCTCCATTTCCTATTCAACTTCTTCCTCATTGACTCCTAAAGCCCTCAGTTTTCCTAGGAGTTGAAGCCCAAATCCTAAACACTATTTACAGTGAAAGTTTGAAATGTCATATTGGAAACAGTTCTACATTCAATTTCTAGTTCTAATTTTTTCTAACATCTCCAAGGAAGTATTTAATTTCCTTAATACATTAATCTTGTTAAAAATAAATAAGTAAACCTCTATGGGGGTCTGAGTAAGAATGACTCCTGAAGGCCCAGAGACTTAGGTCTGAGCATTTGGTATCCAGTTGGTTAAAGGGCTTGGGAAATATGACCTTGAAGGAGGAGGGTGTGTCACTGGAGGAGGTATGTCACTGGGGTATGAGGTTTGAATTTTAAAAAGATTTGCACCATTTCCAGTATGCTCTCTCTGACTCAGCTTGTGGATTAAGATGTGAGCATTCAGCTACTGCCCCAGTGCCATACCTGCCTACTGCTCATATGTTCTCAACCATGATGCTCAAAGATTCTAAGCCACTGAAACTACAGGCTTCAAATAAACCCTTTCTTCTATAAATTGCCTTGGTCATGGTGCCTTCTCAAAACAAAAGTTAACTAACACAGCCTCTTACATGTAGCACATCTAAAATCTCTTCCATAGTTGGGTTTGTTTGTTACTCTTTCTCATTTTTATAATGGCATCTAGTCTGGTCAAAAAAATTATTCTCGGCCCTTTTGATCTGTTTTCTATCAACCCTTCCACACAAATCATCAGCAAACTCAGAATTGTTATCATTTGTCTCTGGCCATTACACTCCCCTCAGCACTTTTGCCTTCTACTGTCCTGTGTGCCATGTGCTTTAATAGTCAGGTATTTCTGCTTCCTTCTACCCTGTTAGAGTCTCCTCAAGACTTTCTCTACCCAGCAGCTAGATTCAATCTAAGAAATATAACTCTTACCAAATAAGGAACTAACCTATTTGAACCCTCTGATTGTACCTCAAGTCACTTAAAAGGCAAACCTTTCCAGCTGCTCCTTTCCCTCCATGCCATATATATATTTCTCCTCATCTGTGCATTCTTCCTGCCCTGGCTTCTTACTGCCCTTCAAGCATACTGTACTATAAACAGTCAGGGCCCAACTGACACAACTACTTCCCCTTTCCAATCTTTAAAAAATTGGATGGCTACTTCTAACCCTTCAGGTAAGACCTTGGGTATTTCCTTGTCAGAAGGCCTTCCCCTAGCACCATGAGTGAGCCAGTCTTCCTTAGTGGATCTGTAGGCTTCTCTCATTGCATCCCTGACATGCTCTGCACCCTATCATTCTATCTAGTGGAGAAGTATAGGCAAGATATAGCTCAGCCTAGTTCTCACTGCCTCCACTAAGGATAGCTCCTTAATGCACACCTTAAGTTCTTTTTGATCTTTTAGCATTACATACCTACTACAAATTATCATAAAAAGTAGCACTCCAAGATAAAAATAGCATTAAAAATTCTATAAATAAAAATTGTCTGGTGATTATGTTTTATTCATCATAGTTTTGGTTAGCTTCGATGCCAAAATTGTATCCCATTTCAAAAAGTATTTACATTTCATATAACATGGATGAACAAATTAAAGAGCTTTCTAAACCAAGAAAATCTGGATGTCAATACAGTAATAATCAGAAAACTACTTGGCTGCTATGAAGAATTTAAATAATAAAAGCTTGAGAATTTGCCTAATGAGTTTTAATAAGAATATTATTATAGGGCACAAGAATATAGATCGTATTCAATTTTAAAATTTTTAAAAGATGATTTAAGATTACTGTTATTTCAGAATTTATAAACTAGAACAGACAAGTGGTAGTACATGCCTATAATCCCAAAACTCAGGAAGCAGAGGCAGGACAGGATAATCCCAAGCTCAAGAGCAGCTATGGCTATATAGAAAGATCCTGAATCAAGAAGCAATTTTTAAAAAAATAAGAAAAATAAGAAAAGAAATACCAGACAAAGAACCATGGAATGCAAAACTTGAAACAAGCTGAAAGGTTAAAAAAAAAAAAGAAAAGATTTGACCAATTAAAACCTGTTCATTCTAATTCCCACAGCTTTTTAAAAATCTTTCCCCATAGTATTCTGCTCAACACATTACAAAATAAGCAAACAAAGCATCATAGGGAAAGAAAGCAAACCTCTATCTCTAACTCAGGACTCCACTTCCAAGTTTAAGATCAAACTTGAGCCTCAGAGGCTGTTTTAGTCAGTCAGCCTAAGGTGGAGATTACATAATCTTGGAGATTCACATCTGTAATCCCATCAATCTTTAGGTTAAAGATGGAATATGAGGATGTGCAATAGTCAGACTTCCTCTCAAAACAAAACATTTATAATGCAGCAGCTTAATAAGATGCAAAACCACAGGAACCAAAAGTGAATGGGAAGTTATAATTTCTTTTTCTAACATTTGTTGAGACAGAGAACTAGTAATTGTTATACAGCTAACTTTACAAAACAATGTGAAGATGGGAGGGGGAAGGAAGTTTGTGAAGGAAAAAAGCCTCATGGGATAACAGAAGCCAAATGTCAAAGAACATATTTAAGGGAGGACAGGGACAGGGACACAGACACACACACATTTGCACACGGAGTTGAGGGAGGGAGGGAGTCCACCAAGCACAATGTCCTGAGTTTGATCACTGGCACCCTCTGACCTAACATCGAAAATGCCTTTCCCATAAAGCAAGAACTAGTCCCTTTGCCTTTGGTGTAATTTAGAGAATAAAAATACATAGGATTTATTCAGGAGACAAATTAGTCTATTTAAACAGATTTTTTATGGCATCTTTACAGCTTCGAAGTTAATTGTTTAAAATTAATATATTACCACTACTGAAAAGTCAAATAATTACTGGAAGCAATTTAAATCATAGGGCTTACAATTCCAGGCAAATACTACAAACTAAATTCATATCTACTGTTTGATATCAGAAAGCAGCCATTGTGGAGAACAATAAATAATTCAAAGCAGCATTATCTTAATTTTAGTAGTTAGTCTCACTTTAATCTACTTAGAAAGAACTGTAATTCACCCCTAAAATATAGAATCTATATTACTTAAGAACAAAGAGAAGCAGCTTAGAATCCCAGCACAGGGAAGGCTCAGAGTCAGATGGTCAATCCATAAGGGCCTAAGCCTTATGGTAAGATCACTGGAAGCACACTGTATGCATTCCAGGTCCGATGCCCACCCAACACATTCAAGAGGTGTGCCCCATCCATGCTGTAGAATAGCAGCACATTTTAAGACTGTTTTATTTAAAATTACTAAAGTAAATCCTATCTTGAAAAATAATCTTACAAAAGATACAGCATTTATACACAGAAACAAACTTCAGAATGAGAAACTGTTCAGCATAAAATTTCCACTTGTGTAGTTAACATGTAATAATATGCTTTTAAAATTCTAAGATTACTTTGGAACTAAAAACATCTTTAAGGTAATTTCTATAGGTACTATAATCAAATAGATCATTTTTTAATATCCTGGAGTTTAATAAATTCATTCTCAGTTATGAGCATTTTTTTAAATAACCCACTCCTCCCAAAACAGAAACTGAGTTCTAGGGATGAAACGTTGCCTTCTCAGCCAAAGCTAAATGTATCCTTCCCATGTTAAATGACTGCTATAGTATCTTTTCTGTCATCATTAACATCACCCTACCTGTTTGGACCGGGGTCTACCAGGAGAAAATTTTCTTTTGGTAATAGCTGGTTTACCCATGCCAATTTTTGGAGTGACTGAGATGTATGTTGTTGGCATGATGCTTCCAGCAGCGGAGTGGAAAGCTGAAGGGTAACCGTGCAGCATGTTGCATGAAGGCAAGTCTGGACAAAGTGTGGAGGAGGAAGACACATCTGCCTTGCTCAGGTCAGTTCCTAATGAGAATGGTGATTCTTCCTCAGCTGGTAACTCTACAGATTTGTCTCCTTGGCATGAACTATCTTTGACACAACTGTCAACAGCAAGAGTCATTTCAAAATTCACACACCCAGTGGAGAATTCAGAATTTTCCTTCTGTTCCATTTCTTCTTGTACTCTCTCTATCACCAACGGCTCCTTACAAGATAAGGAGCTTTCATTGTATGGGGACAGTAAGGCTTCTGGTGCAGTAGATTCAGTAGCTGATTTTGTGGGGCTTGGTTCTTTAGATGCCACCTCAGAATCCTCTGACAGCAGCAGTTCCTCTTGTGGCACAATGGTTTGGTGTGGAAGAACTTCAATGTTTTCTGTCACTTCCATTCTGTCTTCGTTTTGATCTTCCTCACAAACATGCCCCCCTTTATAAAGGGTTTCCATTTTTTCAGTATCAACTTCATGAGAAATCTCATTTGCCAAATCAGTATTCATTTTATTGTCAGATGATTCTACAAAATTTAGAATATGGATGACATTAATTTAAATGCAAATTGAAAAATGTCTAACCATAAACAGGATTAACTACAACTTTGAAGGTACTCAAGAAACAAAATTATTGAAGTAATTAAAGCAAAAAATTCCAAAAGATTTGTGAATTAAAATAAATTGTGGACCTTTTAAAAATATGGCTTAGTAAGATACTTAAAGTAAGTAATTTCTGGTTAAAAACAAAGCAAAACAAAAACAAGAAACTCAACTACTAATATATTTCTATTATATCCATGTGACACATTTATAATTTACCATCCGCAAACTAAAAATTATGTATGCAAAGCTAAACTTTTTAAAGCTAGTTAAAAACAAAATCAATGATACTAAGTAAAGTGCCAAACATTTCAAAGGGAAACTAGTTTAGAACAAAGATACATTGTGACACTGCTTCTGATTTCTGATAGGTTTTCTAACCACACCATACTGAGGATTCCTTTATTATCTACATACGTTAACATATCCAAGACACATCCTGGATTATAATCCTTGTTTATCCTCATTATCACTATCTTAAATACTAATCTTGACTATTCTATTATCACTGAAATGCCACTGAGGCTATATCAATGAAGACACTAAATTCTTCATTTATTATTTTAAAATCAATGATTACAGCTAATATGTTGTCTGATGTCAAAATGAAACCTCACTTTTTATTCCTGCTCCAATGAAAAAGCTATGAACGAGGGTAAAAAAAAAAAAAAAAAAAAAAAGTCAAGTGATAGATCAGTTATAGTGAACGTGCAAAACAACCACAAACCCTTCAGACAACCTGGTCATCATCATTCCATTTGAAAAAAATTATGTGGCAATTATCTTGTAATCCAATTAAATGAGACAAATTGAACATATAGCTTACCAGAAGTAATGAGACCAACTGTGTCAGGGCTTTCTAGTGGATTGCTTTTCTGGGGCTCTTCAGTGCACACTTCAACTGCTAGCAACAAATAACATATTATGGAACCTTTAAGTAAGAAGTCAACTGCTGTCTATATAGTAAATGAAAATGAGTTTTACTATAAAATGCCATTTTCCAAAATGAGTACAAAAGTTATTATATTAGTCAGTTGTACAATTTGGATACAATTAGAAATCTGTTCATGTACTACAAATCTAATATAACTTATTTTCTCCAGTTAAATCTGTATAAAGTAGGGCTGGAGAGATGGGTCAGTGGTTAGAGCACTGACTGCTCTTCCAGAGGTCCTGAGTTCAATTCCCAGCAACCACATGGTGGCTTACAACCATCTGTACTGGGGCCTGATGCCCCCTTCTGGTGTGTCTGAAGAGGGTTACAATGTACTCACATTCAAAGTATGTAACTTAGTATAAAACTTCATCTATAAAAGCTCATAATTTAATAGGCAATTTCCACAAATATGAAATTTTACTAATTATACAAGTTCGGTAAAGTTATTATCAATATTGCAGAAACTTAGTTGAAACATCTTCAAAATACCCTCAATAGCAATACTGAGATAACCTGATAATAAAATTTCCATTATCTCTGCAAGAAATACCTCATAAATTTAGTTCACAATTGTAAGAATACAGTGAATTGCTGTTTAATGTAATTATTTGGTCCTTAAACAAAGTACATATTTATCAATAAGACTAGATTACAACTATACTACAAATATAGTTCTGCCAAAGATAACTTTTTTTCCCTAAAAGTCTCCATTCTAAAACTGAGTCACATCTCCAGGCCTTAAAATGTTCCTCTTTAAACAATTTCCATACTACCCATTTTCTTCAAAATTATAGTCTTACCATCTGGAACAATTCCAGGTCTGGACTGGTGATCACTGACATCTTTATTAACTGTCTGCTCCAGAAATACCACTTCATCTTCAGTGTCTTCAATTTCCATTCCATTGGAATCATCTTAACAAAAAATGATTAATTCTTTTTATCTCAAAGTAAGTTTTTCACTTTTAATATCCAAACCAAGAGCTATACTCTTATTTTAATGATAAATTTTCAGCAGCAATGCACTATTTTTCTTCAGATTTTGCCTTGTTAATCAGAAGCATATTATTTAGCAATGTAAGTCTGAGTTTGTGAATATTTAAAACAAGCTTCACAGGCCTTAAGTGTATACCTAAAGTTGTGTAATACCCATTTATTATCCAAGCACTTGTGGGTCAGTGATTTCAAGGTTAACATGGTCTACACAATAAGACCGTTTCAAATACAAAAGACAAAAGAGGAAGGAGAATACTGTTAAATTAAAAATACAATGGGATTTGATACAAAAACTTCATTATAAATGAAGCAATATGTTGGTAACTAATCAACATATTGCTTTAAAAAGTACACAAACACATTCTCATTCTCTCCCCCACCTCCCTTTCCCTCCCTCTCACCTGTGGGTAGTAGTTCAGGCATCTCCACTTCATTCCCTGGATCTAAGGGATCTAGCTCAGCCCCTAAGTGTTTACAATACGTGCAGATGTATTCTTCTTTGAGCTGAGAATCCAATTCTTGATCAGTTGGTTTGTCACATTCTAAGTGAACCCATCTGCAGTGATAAGAATATTTAAATAAAAGCCTCTAATTTAAAGCCAAATTAGTACCTGGGGAAGTGAAGTCAATTTCTTAAAAAAGAGAATAGTTAAGATGAGATTAAAGATGAGAAAAAGATGGCTATATGGGTTAGAAACCACCAAAGGATTTCAAAAAGAAGATGACACTTATGAAAATCACAGTGATCTGAGATTTTTCCTTCCTTATTTTTTAAAATACCTTCTCTTGAATTTTTCTTCCAGTGCTCATTTCTGATCTTGCCTGAACTTATCTTTTGCCTATTTGCTTCTTTATGTCTATCAGATTCATTAAAAATAATAATAATTTGCTGAGTGTTGTGAAACATGCATTTAATCCCAACACTTGGGAAGCGAGAATCTGAGGCCAGTTTAGTCTACAGCAAGATCTGGGCCACAGTGATTCTCTAGCTCAAAGGGGTGGGGGTGGGGGATTGATAACAACAGCACTTTAGGAAAGGAACTGTATGGACAACAAAAGGCTGGAAGCTTAACAATACAGTAGAGCAAATGTTCACAAGAACCAAAGTTACATGGAGCGACGATGTCTTCTTACCTCTTACACATATTACAGTGGAGCATGTCTTTCTGAAATTCTGGAAGGTAGCTCTTTCCACAAAAAGGACATAAATTATCCTGCTGTTGATAACAAGTATCACATATCAGACAGTTGTGGTGCCACTGAGCACTAGATCGAGTACCACATTCTATGCAGATTCTGCAATTCTAGACCAAGAAAAATAGAAACAAAAAGTTACTATATATTTATAATTGCAGTTCTGATGTAAATGAACAAAACATTTATGGATTATTCATTACTCTTCACATCAATTTATATTTGAAAAGGCAATTTGTCTTGAAATGGTGGCTCACCTCATACAAACTGCACTAAACCCTTGAGAAAGTTTTAAATAGAGATTGAAGACACTCGGGAAAGCAAGCATGTAAAAGAAAAACCACAAACATAACAAGCAAAATTTCAAGGATAAAATATAAATAAGGAAGCAGTCAGTCTACCAGGGCAGAGAACCCTAAAGAAAACTGATTTTCCCTCTCCCTGAAGTCTGCAATTGCCAATAGCTCCCCAGCTAGGGTAGAAGGGGTTTCATGCTGGGCTTTTTGTCTGGCTTAATGTCCTGCAGGTAGGTCTTGTGCATGCTGTATGTGGAAAAAACAAACTTTTCCACAACAGCTGCTGTATGTGGAAAAGTTACCTTGTTATAGCTGTCTACTGCCTCTAGCTCTTAAAATCTGTGACCCCTCTTCCCAGGCTTGGAGAAGTAGGTGTAATAAACATAAACCTTGTTGGGCAAAGGTATCCTGACGTATAGAAAAAAACATCTAAGGAACTGACAGTTCAAAGAACAGAGCACACTTCTGTATGTTTGACCCAGAATAAAAATCAGAAAGACACAAGACTCTATTTTAGTCACCAGATTCAGAAGACCAGGGTAAATAAATGTAGAGCTGTAAAATGGAAAGCCAAGTGTGGTATATCCACTGGAGCAGACTGCATGCCAGTGAAAGACCATATGTCCAAGAACTTAGGAACAGCAAAAGTTAGAGTCTATATACTCTACTCCCTTAAAAGAGAACATAAGGTTAGATGTGCAGGGAAGCGGAGAGGATCCGGAAGGAACTGGAGAAGTGGAGTAATATGACTAAAATACATTGTAGAAAATTCTCAAAGCATTTTAACACAGGGAGGGGACAGACCAGGGAGTAACTTCTGAAAAACATGATTGCTTGTCTTATCACTGTACACGGCAAATGCTGCTGCTGTATTATTCCATATATTCCTTGTTAGCTTAGGAACTGAAACAGCCAGGACTACACACTGAAACTGTCTCAAAGAAAATCTTTTGCATGGCCAAAAGAACTATTACAAGTCAAAAGACAAACTGACAAATTAAGAAAAAATGTGTACATCAAACAATATATTATAATAGCCTGTTTGTCTCTAAGAAGAACTCTCAAAAGTGCCAAAATGTATACTAACAGACCAGATAATAAAAAAGGAAAAAATAATTATAAAGGAATGATAGTGTTTACTCATAAAAGAGATGAAGATTGAAAGTACATTGAGACCTCATCTACTACCATGTGAGGCAAACATGCAGTGACTAAACAAAAAGAACCTCCAAGTACAGATGCTCTCAGCCCCTCTCTGTTTTGGCGCACTGCAACATGCACAAATCAAAAGAAGACACACATAGTAGCTCTACTTCTAAGAATTTATATAGCAATTTCCCTCAACAATTCAAACATCTACATGTGTACAACGTTACACAGTCCTGGAGCATTTGTGCTTTAACACACTGGAAACCTCTTAACTATCAAAGCATGAGCACTGGCCAAATAAACTGCTGCATAAAAACACAGAAATGCAAATGCTTTTAAAAATATCTCTGAATTGATATTTCTGTGTTAAAAAACTACTAAGAACTGATATGAAGAAGTTCCAATATTTTACATTAAAAGGGCATATGCAAACAATGTCTATAATGTACCTTTAGTGTAAAAAGGGGAAAGAAAACAAAAAACGAAGTATAAGCCTGGAAAACAACGACATTAGCTACTTACAAGAGATTAGGAGAACCAGGAAACAAGTTCTAAGAAGAAAGTAGTGACAATTCTCTCAGTAGACATTTGGTAAATTTTTGACTTTTGGAAAAAAAATGTTAAAGTCCTATACATTATTTAAAAAAAAATCTGAATGAAAAGGGGAATAAATCCCAAATACTCATTTTTCTTGAGACACTAAATGAAAACATATATGATCTTAAATTCTGCATCTTTACTGTGAAAAGGAAATCTTTGCAAAAGAAGAAAACAGAATGTATCACAAGTTATACAAGGGTAGTACTCCCCATTACATGGACATGTGAGTAAATTCTTATAATCACATAAATATGTGCACACATGCCCCTTCCTAACTTCGTCTGCTCAACGGTTTAGAAGGTGAGCACCTTCAAGAAGTAAGGAGAGCACTGCACTCACTGCCCCATTGAGGCTGCTTAGTGAAGAGGGACAATTCCAGGTCAGGGCCACAAAAGATTTAAGAGGAGTTTATAATATCTGGTTAAAAGCCAAACAAAAGGACCAGAGGCAGAGACACAAAAGACAGTCTGAAGAATCAACCACAGTAGACTTTGAACCAAAAGGCAATTAAATAAAATGTGTATATGTTTACATGCGTTTACCAGCATGCATGTGCAGAAGTTAGAAGACATCCTGCAGGATTCAGCTCACTCCTACTAGAGTAAGCTCATCAGGTTTGGCAGTAAGCTTCTTCACCCTCTGAGGCATCTTATTAGCCTCCATATGTAAATGATGTTAATGTGTGAAAACGATAGTCCAGACTTTGAAAGAAATGAGAAAAGCTGCTCAAGGAATAAGAAGTAGCTACAGCTACAAAAGCAAGACTGAGCTCCCAACAGACTGCTAAAAACCTAGGAGAAAACACTGAGAAGAAAACAAAATACGATCTTAAAATGTATTTCTGACTTACTGTCCTTACTGTTGGGTTATCGGATATGAAGAATAACACAAAGGGTGGAAGATTCTAACAGGTAGTTTCTATGGAGAATGAGAAGTGTGCATGCATCCTGCTACTCCTGCAACCTAACCACAAGGAACTAACACAGACAAAAAAATTAAGGCATTTCTATGTTGCAGGTGGGAAGGTCGGGTAAGGGGCCTTTAAAAATTAATAATAAAATAAAATAAAATAAAAAACAGACCATGCCAAAAGACAAGGGCTTCAGAAAAATCTTCAGATTAAAGTAAGCAAACAAAAGAGACCCAAAAAGCAAGAAGAATCTCTAATATCAATGGGACCTGAAACCTACTTGAGAAAGGAGGGTACTTTATGCAACATTAATTCATGCAGCAGAAGTAAAATAGAAGTTAAAACAGATAAACAACTATAAGTTTCTGGAGTCACAGAAATACTGTTTGTGGGAAAATATTCATTTGGGAGACACCATGCCCAACAAGAATATTCTTATATACTGAAATATTGAAAGCTGAAAGGACATTATGTAGGTAACCTAATTGTCAAAAACTGAAATGGGATAATGTAGTTCCTTTGCAGATATCAATCAAATGGTTAAAAAAAAAAAAAAAAAGGTATAGACAGAATCAGACAATCAGAAAGAATACAGAACATTTTTTTCTCAAATATGTAAACAGCTCAATCCAGGTTGAATAGTGTACATGATGCTTCCAACTTGTCGTTTAAAATAATTATCAAGTAACTTTTTAAAGAAACGTATACTGTAAGCAGAGAAAATCTTACATAAAAATAAGAAAAGAAAATTTTCTCCTGTGCCTATGTGTTCTAAGGTTTTCCCTACTTTCTCAAAACACCAATGGCTCCTGCTCTAAGGTTAAAGATTAACAAATGGGACTTAATTAGATTGCAAAGTTTCTGTAAGGCTAAGGACACTGTCAAGAAAACAAAACGGCAGCCAACAGAATGGAAAAAGATCTTTACCAACTCCACATCAGATAGAGGCCTAATATCCAAGGTATACAAAGAACTCAAAAAGCTAGACACCAGAGAATCAAACAACCCTATTAAAAAATGGGGTACAGAGCTAAACAAAAGTTCTCAATTGAGGAATATCGAATGGCTGAGAAACATCTAAGGAAGAGCTCAACATCCTTAGCCATCAGGGAAATGCAAATCAAAACAACCCTGAGATTCCACCTCACACCAGTCAGATTGGCCAAGATCCAAAACTCAGATGACAGCAGATGCTGGCGAGGTTGTGGAGAAAGAGGAACACTTCTCCACTGTTGGTGGGGTTGTAAACTGATACAACCACTCTGGAAATCAGTCTGGCGATTCCTCAGAAAATTGGAGATAGTACTACCTGAAGATCCAGCTATTCCACTTCTGGGCATATACCCCAGAGACACTCCAATATACAACAAAGATGCATGCACCACAATGTTCATAGCAGCACTATTTATAATAGCCAGAAGCTGGAAAGAACACAGATGTCCTTCAGTAGATGAATGGATACAAAAATTGTGGTACATTTACACAATGGAATACTACTCAGCTATCAGAAACAATGACTTAACCAAATTCTTAAGAAAATGGTTGCATCTAGAGAATATCCTGAGTGAGATAACCCAGTCACAAAAGAACAGACACAATATGCAGTCACTGATAGTGGGATGCTAACCCCAGAGGGCTCGGACTACCCCAAAAACACCTCACAGACTGTGTGAAGTTCAAGGAAAAAAAAAAAACAAAACAAAACAAAAAAAAACATTATGCTCAATCTTTACACACCAAGAAAATGTTGACTAATTCCGGTTTACATCCTGTTTTACATGTACTTTTTTGCTCATTGTAACTAGTAAGACCTTAATGCAGAGTATCAAACGTTAAAAAAAAAAAAAAGCCAAGCACTGACAAAAAAGTATTCGTATACATTTATGCAAAAATGCTTAAAATTTGTTCTTTTATCTTTGTTTTTTAAAATAAAATTAAAAAAATAAGAAAAGAAACCCATCTCATTAATGGCATACAGCAAAGATTAGGGGATTATCTTTCCTCTGTTACAGAGGAAAGCACCTCTTCTAGATTAGAGCCCTAAAAGGAACATCTGCTTGCCCTCAGTGAGGCCACACACAGTAGGCCTTCTAATGTTAAACACATGAAGAGATTATAACTAGAAATGACAGAGAATCTTCTGAAAATTAGTATCATAAAAAAATTAGTATCAAGTGGCTCAGAGAATTAACCTCCCAATTGAAAACTCTGATACAATGAGGGTGTGTATGGTAGTGGCAGAGTGCCTCTCTGGCATGTGTAAATCCCCCAAATTCAAGCCCTAGCAATTAAAAAAACACCATAACAGCTAAATTGGTACTAGCTTTATACTGAGTATGTGCTATTTAAAGAACCTATCTTGCTGATGAGTAGTGGCACACAACTTTAATCTCAGCACTGAGGAGGCATAGACAGGCCGATTTCTATGATCCGGTCAGCCTGGTCTCCAGAGAGAAACCCTGTCCCAGATTGTCATGCTACAAGAAGATGGCAGAATATGACAGGGATTAAGTCAAGGAAAACAGGGCAAAAATAAAGTTGAGAGAGAAAGAAGATTACACAGAAAATTTACTAAGATAATGAAACCAGCAACAAAGAAGATAATATTTGATAGCAAGAAACAAAAATTATCTAGCTGTTACTAAGTCTAAAAAGAAACAGAACTAAATAAATATGGGTAAATATTTTAAAATATTATAAATAAAACTACAAAAACACTTCTCCAGTCCTGTAAATGGGCCTTACTACCAACTCAGTGACCAAAATGCTTCAGCCATAACTAACCAGTATAGAGCCACTGTCAGGTTCTGAAAATAAGTCATAAGAATTACCAAAAAGTTCCCAAAGTTCTCAAACAAAAGAAGAAAAAAAAAGAAAATTAAATTAATAGAAATAAATAAATGATTAAATGGCATGTGTTTGTATGAAAGAGGGAAAGAATATAGACACACAGGGAGAGGACAGGAGTAGACATGGGGGTGGGGGAGTGTGGACCTTGAGAGAGATGGGGGGAGGAGCGGAGACACAGAGGGCCACACTGTGGAATAGATCCTCCTCTCCCGCCCACTATTTCACCTCATAAGCCTTGAAAGAACTGTTTCTATAGTATAAAGCCTGTGATGAGGTAAGCAAAGTTTCTTTAAGAAAATCTGGACATTTTTAAAAAAGAGGTAAACAAAGAGTTAAAAACAAAACAAATAACCTGCAGTTGTGACTTGAGATTTACAGAAAGACTTAAATTCTTTCTTTCTTAACATGTAACCCAGACTGGCCTTAAACTATTGATTCTCCTGCCTCATGCATGCATGTTATCACCATGTTAGGTAAAACATGTATTTTGGCAATGAAAATATAGTAAAATTTATAATTTAATTTAATCAAGCCAAAAAAGCCCACATTTTCATTTCTACAGCAAAGTCATTTAAAATGCGCAACTGAGATGGCACAGGAGGCTATGGAATGGAAGAATGCTAACATAGAACATCCAAGTGGCAAACAGGATACTTGCTCATGTTACTGGATAAAGGGTCCAAAGGGAGTAAGTATGTGCAGGGTGGTGAGCAGTTGCACAGAGTTGAGTAGCTTTACACTAATAAAACACTGGGCCAATTTGTTTGCTAAGTTAAAGCCAAACATACATGTTAAGTTAAGGAAGGAAAATACAAGAAGAAATTGATAAAACCAATAAAAGTGATTGATTTTATTAATTTTAATCAGTCACAATATGCATTAAAGGATTTTATCTATCAAAAATAGTCTGTTTCCATCAGAAAGGAAAGAAAATGAATTATGAATTTACCTTTGTATTTCAGAAAGGTAAGAAGAGGCATGTAGTAAAGGTCAAATACTCCAAGCAGTGTGGTTTTCTCCTTAACTAGACCACCAAAAGAACAGAATAGTCTCTCATCCAGGCAGAGAGAACTGGAGCTACTAAGGCAGCCAGATCTTCAGCCCAGACTCTACTACTCAAGTAGCTACACCGAAGCAGTTACTTTAAAGCATCTTGTTCTCCCTTCTGTTTAAATTCCATTGCTCATACCTCACCATTCCGGATACTAGGTAATAGGGTTCACCGGAGCTCTCTAGAACACTAAATAGAATGCAGCCTCCAATTCTGCGCAATGACAGAGCTAGCTGTGAAAAGCACTAGAAAGCAGTTCCAAAGCAGGCACAGGCCCAAAGAGGCCTGCTCAAGGCAGCTCAGTGCCTCCCTCCTGCAGGCCACCACTCCTTCTCCAGTTCAGTGCTATGGGGTTCAGCACATTCACCACCCCAGCAGCTCTGTGCCTTCAATTCCAGGTGTTGCCTCCATAGGATCACTCCATCCCCACAGAGAAAAAAGCAAGAGACACAATGCCCTGGACAATAAAGCCAGGAGTAGAAAAACAGTAAGACCTTTCTTTAGTGGGCCAACAACAGAACAAGAACATGGGGCTGCAGGAAAGTCACGAAAGATAGCTCAACCAAACCAAACCAACCCAAAAAACCTAAGAACTGGAACTTTTTCACAGACACATTAAAGCATCATGTAACACCTGAGATCTCTGCAGTAGAAGCTGAGGCAGCAGAAACACTAAGCCAAACTGATTTACAAAAGGAAGACCCTGGAGGAAACAGTGAGGGAAAGGAAGGAAAAAATACCATAGGAGCATATAATAATCAAAATTAAAATGAATCCAATGACTGACGTCAGGGATGCCACACTGCAGACTAACTACTGTGCCTTCATTTATTTACACTGATCCCAAGTGCTGTCAAAGATGTAAAACTTTTATTTATTTATTTATTTGTGGCATAAAGATGAGACCTCTGGATAGCACAGTATATGCACCACTACAGTCAGTGTCATAATCTTCAGATCATACTCCTGTGCTGCACACACCTGCTTACAGCAGGTAAACTGAAAGCAACACATCCACAAACTTCAGTGCAGAACTGTGAAGAGTGTCTTAATGCGCCATTTGGTACAGATTTCATTATCTAACAGTATGAATCTGTGAAGCATAGATCTCATACAGTTGTATAACATTACACTTAATTCTACCGGGCCCATTTTAAACTTGGTCTAGTTTGCTCCTGATGAAGTTCTGTGTCACAGATATTAATGAACACAAATTCCGGTACCCGAAAAGAATTAGTGCAGCTCATACAAATAAGGTTAAACACCCCCTTGATGAAGCTCACTGTAGCTGCAAGGAACCCAAAGTTCACGATGACATCTTCAGAAGGCCTCCA
The DNA here is from genome assembly GCF_963924665.1 of Micromys minutus. NCBI lineage: Eukaryota > Metazoa > Chordata > Mammalia > Rodentia > Muridae > Micromys > Micromys minutus. Next base: position 10,035,369 of record NC_137958.1, on the reverse strand, counting down.
GTTGGACTAAGAAATCAAACTCAATCAAAAATGTTTGGTATATGTCAGTCGTCTCCATTTGTTTCAGGGAACATCAGACTGTCACAATTGACAAAACAGGGCATAACACTGAATAGTGGGGAAGAGTGCCACTATTTCACCATGGCCCCCCATGGTGAAAGAACACGTGCTTGGGAAAAAAACAGGATCTGAAATTGTTCTGACATGGCAGCTACATGTGGCTTTTAAATACTTGAAATGTGGCTGGCACAAATTTCAATTTGGTATGTGCTATAGGTTTTTAAAAACACAAATCAGGTGTAAAAAACTGGAAAGAATGTAAAGCTCTCAACCTTACAGTGACTGCCACTGGGTGAAGCGAAATACAGTTTTAAATTATGTAAACATGATTTGTATTGTATTTCCATTGGACAGCATTGATCTAAAGTATATCAAAATAGTAACAAAAATAAAGAAATTAAGTCTAGTATTCAAAGACTACCCACTGGCCTTTTGCAATCTGATTAAACCAAACTAATAAGCAAAAGCTCTGTATTATTAATACTCCTAATTATATGAAAAAATTTGTGTATTATCCATATCAAATTATTTAGTCAAAGAACTGGATCAGAGGGTACACCTCCGCCAGGTTTGGCAAGTTAACTTCAAAGACAAAGTCATTTGTTAAATTTTATTAATATTTTTTAGTTAAGTGTTCAATTTTGTTTTATCTTTAAGATTTTAACAACTTTCAGGTAGTGGTGACACACATGCCTTAAATCCCAGTACTTTAAGATGCAGGCAGACCTTGAAGTTTCAGGCCAACCTGGTCTACACAGCTATTTACAGACTAAACAGAAATCTGTCTTGAAAAACAAAACAGATTACAATAACTGAAGTAATGTTGGTAAAGACTTCTTCACCAACTATAAGTCTAGAATGTATTAGCAAATACAAATTTCAAAGGAAAAATATGAAGAATTGGTAATGACTGACTTGATTGTCTACTTAACTTTAGAATCTTAGTAATTTTTGTTTAATACCTTTTAATAAAAAATAGCAGTTTTATTAAGTGAGCAGAAAAATTAAAGTAAACTTAAATGATTTCTACTTTCACAGAAAAAATTTTAAATCTCTGTGCTTCTGAGTATGTAAGACATAAAGCAAGTTATCACACACTTGGTACCATAAAAAAGCATAGTGCCTAAGTAGGCAGAGTCAACTACATAGCTTAACATAAACAGTTATGGAAAAGGCTTAGTAAATTACTGACATGATGTAAAATGACCAGCACTGAAGGAACAACTCCAGGTCATAAAACACTAAAGAGACAAAACCATAAACACAGTCAAGGAATTATTTTCTTAGGAAAAAAGAGAGAGAGCAAGACCTGTCACACCCCCGTCAACACAAAGTGGATGGTTCTCTCAAAAAAGAATGGGATGAAAAAGAAAACCCATTCTGCTGTGAACAAGGTGGTCAACCAACAACATTCACAAGTCTATCTACTGTGGGTTTTAAGAACTCCACAATAGAATTAAAGAGTCTCAAAAAAAAAAAAAAAAAATCAATCTAGAAAACTGTCTGAAAAGGAAGGAAACTACAGATGAATGTTGAAAGCAGGTTCAAAAAAGCTGTCTAAGGAAAGGGAGTAAGAAACAACACTCCACAATGTATCCATTAAATGGGGATTCACCAAACTCTCTACCAATCCGTTTCTACATTAAATAGTTAGTATGGATGAAACTCGAGGCCTAATAAAAGGGGCACTATGCAAACAGATCTCTAAACCTGACCTGATGGATCAAAACACCAGCATTTTTTTTAAAAAGTAGAAGAAAAATTCATAGAGCTTGTCTAAACCCCACACCAAGAGACTCTGGTGTGATGGACACGAATACACTTTGAACACTGAGGAGGAGACAAGAGACTTTAAAACTACCTACCACAGGGTAGGAAGAACCTCAAAATTGTACCATTCTAAGTATTTGACACAAGTGTACAGGTAAACATACAATAACAGGTATTTGTACAAATAGTTGCAGAAACCTCACAAAGGTGAGAATCAACCTAATACACTTTACTTTATCTCTCAGCTACAAGTTAGTAAATTTAAAAATTTTTAAATCTGTTTTTCAGTTTCCTCATAGATAGGATTATCCTACTTTAGAAGGTAAATTTTTTCATAAAATATCACACAAAAAGTCAGTTGATAAACTCATACAATATTTTAATGTCTGTCCCAATTTATAAACAACCCAAATGTTTGCTATAGATGGTTTAGTGAAAAGAAAATGTGTGTGTGTGTGTGTGTGTGTGTGTGTGTGTGTGTGTGTGTGTGTGTGTGTGTGTACCTAAAAATAACTATATTGAGTCGAAAAGGGTTCTTCCTCCTAAAGAATATAAACTACTTAAAAACATTCCTAAAACCGTCTACAGTGTGAACAGTAATCAATAGTGAGAGATGCAAAGCAACCGCAGGAATAAGAATGTACACAATCAAGATGACATTCTAGGAGGCATCCGTCAGGAACCTTTTCAATGAATGGAAAGGGCTTATTTCAATGGTGGCTGCATGAAAAATGCTTGTGTCCAATTACAGACATTTAAAATTATGTAGTTCCTATATCAATTATACATCAAGAAAATTTAAAAAGCTGTTCTTGTAGGGGTGATAACAGATTTGAACAGGAATATGGTGTCAGCGCTCTATGTAATACATAGGGAAAATATCTAAAAACAAATTAAGAAACCACTTACTTTGCATTTCCAGCCATTGGTTGGCACTGATTTCATAACAGGTTGAAGACAAAATGTATGATACCCTTTGTCACACGTATCACACACGAGCATCTTGCTATCTTCTCCCGATTGTCTAAAACAAAAGACAGCATTACCTTTAAACCTTTATGTTCTCATAAATATGCATGAAATTGTGAAATCCACAAACACTTCAGTGTCCCTTCTTTGTATAGAATATAAAAGAGACTACCTCCTTCATGAATCCAGAAAGATCATCCTACTTAAACTATCTCCTATGGTTAGATTTATTTATTTATTATATATAAGTACACTGTAGCTGTCTTCAGATACACCAGAAGAGGGCATGAGATCTCATTACAGATGGTTGTGAGCCACCATGTGGTTGCTGGGATTTGAGCTCAGGACCTCTAGAAGAGCAGGCAGTGCTCTTAACCCCTGAGAAATCTCTCCAGCCCACACTGCTATTTTCTAACCTATGCCACCCTCAAGCCAGGCTTCAGGTATAAGGCAAGGTGAAAAATCAGAGACTACTGTGAGGCCCAAACAGAGTACTGGTTCAGAAGCTTAGAATGTCCTTTAAACAGTATGTTTAAAACAGGCCAAAAAGGGGGTGGAGGGAGGGAAAGGACACACTGTAGGGGTAGAGAGATGGTATTGATGCCCTCTTATGGTATGTCTGAAGACCTCTGACCACCTGAACCTTGTCAGCCCCTTCTTACCCCAATACACACCACCCCACACTGATAATGAGAATGATGATGATGAAGAGAACGAACAGAAGGAGGAGGAAGATTATTAGGACTGGCAAAATGGTTAAGCAGGTAAAGGCACTTGCTGCAAAACTTGAGCCTCTGAATCAGCGTTATGTTTGAATTTCCATTCAAGGATGGACAATTTCTACTGACGACTGTTTTGATACAATCTTGACGTTCAAAGCATGGTATGGAAATTAAGCATTTGAAATTATCTTTTTTCATCTATTGAATTTCATCCATCCCTTATACATTTCCCCACTCTCTCCTGTAATTCTCCCTTCCAGCCTAAGTATATAGTGAGTGTCGCATTTTGAGAGTGTTATGTGTATCTTCAATGATGCATAAATGGTTACAAACACAGCAGTTTTGTAACCAGAAAAAAGTAAGGCCCAGTGTTTCCCTATTGAGTCTAATTGGCTGGTTATTTCAGAAGAACAGTCAGAATTAGTATCTTAGAATCACAAAGTATTTGCTTTCATCTTTTGCTATAAAATTTAGGAAGACTAACAGTTAACATTTATTTAACAATTGGTATGTGTACTTAATGTCTTTTGAGAAGGAGTGTAAGAACTTAAAGAGAGGAATAGCTTCAAGTTTATTCGTGTAATGGAAGTGCTCAAAGGTAAAGCATGGTAGAGTTTGTTGAGTAACAACCGGAGGCCTTGATGACACATCTTGCTTTTTTGATTTTCCCCTGGGTTTCATGCATAATTCTTCTGCTCAAAAAAAGTGGCCAGCTATGAGTTGGTTCTCTCTTTTCCTTTGTTTGGGCTTCAGGGATTGAAATCAGGCTCAATGTTTATAACTTATTTCTACAGTTACAGACAGCTTCGTTATCCTATTAATTCCTCCCAATAAAAGTTATTTTTCTATTCTTTATTTTAAAATATAATTTTTAACAAATTATAAGCACTGTGAGTTTTGTTTAGATATGCGTGAAAATAATAGAAGTTAGTAAATGTCTAGTAGACATGTATGGTGAGATTAGTGTGACTATAGCTTACAATATAAACAACCTTTATCATAGTTCATAAGCTTTTAATACTTAACAGGAGGTCTCACTACAAACCCTTGAGTTGAAATGAGAAACTTACTTGCAGTTCTGGCATACTTTGCACTCAGGACACTGCCAACCAGCACGCTTTAATGGAGTAACAACTATATCCAGGCACATCCCGTGGTAGTGCTGACCACAAGTGGTACAGAAGAACTGATCTAATAGATCTCCCGGGCTGTCACACACTGCACAGTTTGCATCTTCCTTTGCTGTAATTAACAGCAAAACAATGAAATTGTTGTATTATAACTTAATATTTTTCTAACTTAACAGTTTAAAGTTATTTTAAAGGAATTTACTTGGAATCTCTCAGACATTTGAAGTTACCCATATTTTGCAGAATTAGAATGAGGTTTCACTTAAAACACTTAGTATATTATAATTTATGTCTAACCATATGAAATTAATCATGTTATGCTGCAAGTATCTTTGCCTATATCTACTTGAGACTGTAAGAAATTATTTAACTGTATACTTTTAATACAAATAGCAATTTAGTTGATGCTCAGTACATGCACTAGAAATAAACAAGGAATGTAGGGAGGGAGGATCACCACAGACACTGGTATTATTAAAATTAAGTATTTTATTCATATTAAATTCTTAAAAACTTAAAACCAAGTAATACAAAAGAATGTTAATATCAATTAGATTAATGTGTTTCTTAATTGAAAACAGACTACTCCATCCAACTTAGGGGTTTTTATAAAACTATAAAATATCTTATGTGGAACATTAATAATAGAAGGTGTGTGTGTGTATGTGTGTGTACATAGATACAACAATTTAGAAACTAATTGTATGCTCAACTACACTGATTTCCAGTTACAAGAACATTAAAATCAATATATTTATAGGCCTGAAATGGATTAAGGGAAGAGTTTGTTTACTATATAAAACAAAATGTAAGAATTGTGCTTTTGTCCTATATACAACTAAACCTATGCACATTATTTAAAGAGACATGAAGTATTCTAAATGCATGCCAATGCTAATAATGTAGATCCTCCATTATAACAAGTATAACAAAGCAATTTTTCCTCTTTTCTCCAAAGTTGGACTAGTCCAACCTAAGCCACTCAGCTAAATGGTGATCTATTCCCATTACATACACTAGAAGTCAAGAGCATGTGCCTGCTAAAGGCTATTATAAATAGATTTTATAAGTAGCACTAGTTTTTGTAATACAGACTTAATGTTCTTTTTAAAATGTGAGGACAATTCCTAGACGGAGAAAATACAAAGCAAGTCCTGGGGTCTGAACAGCAGACTGCACTGATAGAAAAACTCACTACACAACTGCCTCATACAAGAAGCCACCTTAGAAAGGTTAACAATAACCACATGGAATCCAATAGTTACCGTTTCAGACTGAACCTTATTAACATTTAGCAAAATGTACAAAGCTCATCACTTCCGTTTAGACTTCTCCTTCCATTACAATCCCTGTTTCTCCTTAGTGTCCCTATAGCACTTGGTAGAGCCTGCATCTCCTTTGTACTGAAAACCCTATAGCCCATTTTCAATATTTCTGTTGTACTTGCATAAACTCCTCTGATGCTCGTTAAATGCTGATGCTCAAAAATCTGTATTACCATTCCTATACTTTCATAAACCTAACCATTTATTATCAAATCTTAAGCAGCTCAACACCAAATGTTCTAAAAATACTAAAATTCAACACTTCTAAAATAAACTATATGCATTTTTTTCAAAAGAATGAAAAAAAGGACACTTCACCCACCCAAATTCTTTCTATCAAGTTATTTATATATTTTTCTGCAGGTTTTACAGTTTAGCCCATAATAGTTTCTTAGTATTATAATAATAGTGTCTAAGTAAAATCATCTCTACTTATGATTCTATTCTCTCTAAAACATCACCTGGATATGCAAAGCACAATTTCAAAATCCTAAATTAATCATCATGTTCTGGTTAAATTAAAAACCAATCAACTGGGCAAGCAGGATGGCTTAACTGGCAAAGGTGCTTGCTGCTCAGACTGGCTCATCTAAGTAAACTCAATTCCTGAAACCCAGACAGTGAAAAGAGAAAACGAACCGCAACACAGACACAGACACACAGACACACACCTACATGAATACCACATATATTCATGCACATAAAATAAACGATTAACTTTTCAAAAGAGCCAATCAACGGAGCTAATAATAATGGCACATGATTGTAATCTCAGCTCTAAGAGGTAGAAGGAAAAAGGAGCAAGATTCCAAGATTGGCCTCAGCTGCACAGCTAAGGCAGAGTCAGTTTGAACTACATAACACTTCCTTATAAACTGTAACAGAAGCATCACAATTTATACACACACACACACAGACACACAGACACACAGACACACAGACACACACACACACACACACACACACACACCTCAATTCCTCTTTTCAAATCACTTTTAAGTGATTATTTGTCAGGCACTTAAAATAAATAATTACTTTAAAAAGACAAGCGTGGTAATAATTTTATTTTTAATAAAGGATGAAGTATTTTTCTTAACATTGAGGAAGAATGCTAGCATGCACTTGTAAAAGTTTTTTTTTTTAATATTTGCCACTATATTTTTTTAATTGGGAAGCAATTGGCAATCAGATAGTCATTTTAACTTGATATTAGTTCTTCAGAAATACTGATTAAAATCTGTAAATCTGCCCAGCATTGGCTGCTCTACCGCTCTATCTTGCCACAGTAGATACTGATTGGTTTAGTTCAAATTGAGATGTACACTAAGTGTAAAATGCATATGGAATTCCAAAATCACAGTAGGAAAACAAATCAAATATTGATTACATGTTGAAATACTGGTGTTTTAAATAAGGTAAATAAAAAATACATGCTATTAAACATGCTAAAGTTTTGCTTGCATTACGTTTCTATTACCAACAGAATACTATACACTCAAACTTACTCTATAACAACCCCTAGATATCACTGTTAAAGAGATTGCTGTTTATTTTACACTATATCTCAGTAACCCCTTCATGATCATCTTTTACAACATTAACAAAAAGCATTATGAAAAGAAATGCACAGCCATTCTTGGCTTTTACACATGTATCATGGATAAAATCCTACATTCTTGGAGATCTCTGACCTTTCTTTTCAGTATACTGGGTAAAATCATTACCCAGTATTGATACTTTTTCTTCAAGGGATTACTTGATAGGCAAACCACAGGGCAGTATCCTGCCAGTCAAGAAGGATATGATATCACTATCTGCAGCTTGGGATTGGGGTAAAGATGGGCAACAGACATGACAGAAAAACAGACTGCCAGTCTACCCAACCTATAAGTTCTTGATTCAGTGAGAGGCTGTCTCAAATAACAAGGTAAAGAGATCAATAGTGGGAGACAACCACACCAATATCTGGCCTCCACTATGCAAATGTGCCCACATCCTAAGCCCACGGGATGCATGTAGCAGGCGACTGTTGTATATTTACAGTGCAGTGCAGTGTTTAAGATTTCAAGGGAGTAGAATTCACTTTACTGGGCCCTGGTGTTATACCTGAGGCTTAAAGAGAAGGAAAGAAAAGAATAGTCTTGCACAGTATGTTTTTACTACCAGGCTGCTACTTGTATACAATTTTTTACTATATTCTCTATAACATATAGTGCCCACTTATCTTTTACTCTCAGTGAAATTCTAAAATAATAGTATGAACCAGATTAGGTATTCACATTTTATTTCCTTGTATTTATTGTTGGAATGGTCACCAAGTGTGAATTTTGGGAAAGGGGGAGTTTCACCCTCACTACACATACTGCAGCAATCTATCCTTCCCTTGGCAAATTTCCATACTAAGCCTTGGCTTTGTTCTGTGGTTTTTTATGTATTTTATGAATCTCCTTATGTCTACTTTGGAAGACATCAGAGAACCAATGATCTCAGTATTCCTTTTAACTTGATGTGCCAGGATGATCTCTCATCATCACAATATTAATGACAAGTTATATCATCTGTTCTTATAGTTCATACTTTACATGCTGACTGAACTCCAGTAACCACTAACAGTATACAGGCAGAACATGATCATTAGAAGAAACAATGACAATTAATTACTTAAATTTCTAATTAATAATTAATAACAAATAATCCTCATGGCAACTGCTGTGTATGTAAGTTCTTTCTCTTCCAGATATAATAGGCATAACTTAAAACATTGTTAAAATTAAGTCAGTTATTAGTTTAAATATAATTTGAAATTACAGTTTGCTTTAGCTATAAGTTAAGTCTATATAGTGAATAAAAGCATGATTATATTGTAGACAAAACCTCTGACTATAGATAAAATTAGGTACAAAACAATGATTAAAAGGTTAGTCAAAGATTATGTTAATCTAGCTATTTGGAATTACTTTAAGTTAATCCGGAAGTAGCTATATTTGTATTTTTTTAAACCTGAAAAGGATAGAAAGAACATGCCTTAAAAACATGCATAGAGGTGGGTATGGATTAAAAGATTAATACATTGGTAAAACATAAGATAAAAGCTAAGAGGTAACATAAAAGACTGAAATTAATATTCTAGGAGAAAATAAAAATGTTCCTAAAGTGTCATAATCTTTAGCTGAAAAATGACTAAACAGGTAAAAACACTTGCTGTGCAAACCCTGGTAACAAAATTCAATCCTGGGACCTATCTAAAGATAAAATTAAAAAACCTGACTCCACAAAGTAGTCCTCTGACTCTCACACATCTTATGCACACACGCACATAAACACAACATAAATCTAATTTTTAAAAGAAAAATATGTATCAGTTGCATCCATTAAAAAAAAAAAACAGATCTTTGGTTAGTGATAAAGTAAAAAGAAATTATAATGTTCTGTGCTCATTAAAATTCAAACATAAACATTTTATTATAATTATAATAACACTAGTGGGAAAAAAATTAAAAATTTTTAAATGCACTGCAGATTAGAGCTAAGCAAGGTGGATGGGTTGTGAAGCAGCACTAGAGATGTCTGTCCCACAACCAGGTCTGCATTAGAGTTCATGAACAAGATGTCAGCAAGTGTGTGATGCTCCTAGAGACCATATCTCCTAGAGATCATATTCTGACCAACACTGAAATCAGCTTTTCATTCTCCACCAACAGTATTTGTCTGTAAAAGACACTGAACATTATTCAACCTTTAAGTAAACTGTTCTCTCAGTATGTCTTCTAAAATGGTTCAAAACTTTTTTTAAACATAAGAATTTAAAATATGCAAATAACTTTTTTGAAATTAATACCAATAAAAATTACTGGTTATAGCTTTTCACTCAAAAAGATCCAACAAGCCAGGTAAGGTGGTACATGTCTGTTAGAGCAGCACTTGGAAGGCAGAGGCAAGCAGATCACCTCTAAGGTGTAGGATGGCCAGAGAGAGACTGGGAGGGGAGGAGAGAGGATACCCTACAGTAAAAATTTCTCAAGCCACTGGGATTGTAGAATACATTCTGGATATCAAATTCTTTTTTTTTCTTTTTGTTTTTTTTATTTTTTCCTTTCCAGCATCTGTGTAGCCCTGGCTGTCCTGGACCTCACTCTGTAGACTAACTAGACTGGCTTAAAACCTGGAGATCCACCTGCCTCTGCTTCTCAAATGCTGGGATTGAGAATTTAGTATTATTAACTTTTAATACACGTAAAGTAATTCTCCAAATTCACATGTGATGTCTTAAGTAAGTACCTAAATAACTTTACAACTGCATGAGTAAACTTACATCTTTCAGGAGCTTGGTCGATGTGTTCTGGACACAGAAGGAAGAAGTGACTGAAATCCTGAAAGGTGCCGGCCCCTGCAGCACATGGGTAATGGTACATCTGGGTACACTTCTCTTCACAGCATTTGATAGTGGCTCCAAGGTGTTTGCAAAATGCACATCGCTGCAATGAGAAAAAGAAATGACTTTCCAAAACCTTGAGGAGGGGTAAAAAGGCATGAAAAAATATCTGTACCTTACTATTAAAACAATGTGTAAAAATGATACAGAAAAACCAAATAAAATGCTCCCACAACAAATTCAGGAACACATCAAAAATCATCATCCACTATGATAAAGTAGGCTTCATCCCAGGGATGCTGGGATGGTTCAATATAAGAAAATCAATAAAAGTCTTGGGAGAGATCAGAGATACAGGTGCATACCTAAAGACAATAAAGGCAATATACAGCAAACCAATAGCCAATATCAAATAAAAATTAAAAAAACTTAAAGTAATTCCACTAAAATCAGGTACAAGGTTTCCCGTACTTTTTCTACCTACTCAACAAAGTTCTTAAGGTTCTTGCTACAGCAATAAGACAATTAAAGAAGATCAAAAATACACAAATTGGAAAGGAAAAATTCAATATATCACTATATTTGAGATATGATATGATAGTATACATAAGTAACTCCCAAAAATTCTACCAGAGAACTCCTACAGCTGACAAACACATTTCAGCAAGGTCGCTGGATATAAAATTAAGTCAAAGAAATCAGTAGCCCTCATTTATATAAACAATAAACAGGATGTGAAAGAAATTAGGAACACCTTCTCTCTCTCTCTCATACATACATACATACATACATACATACATATGTGTGTGTATGTATGTATGTATGTATGTATGTATGTATGTATGTATGTATGTATGTATATGAATGAATGAATGCACCACAAATAATATAAAACATCTTGGTGTAACTAACCAAGCAAATACAAGACCTGTATCATGAGAACTTCAAAAGTCTATGAAGAAAGAAACTGAGGAACAGATCGGAAGGTGGAAAATTGGGGGGTGGGGGAGAGCTTTCAACATATGGTGCTGGTCTAACTGGGTATCTGTATATAAAAGAATTTAAATAGACACATACCTATCACTCTGCACAAAACTCAAGTCTATGTGGATCAAAGACCTCAACATAAAATGGTACACATTAAAAACAGCCTTGAACACATGGCACAGGATACAAATTTCTCAACAGACCACCAACAGCTCCAGCACTAAGATCAACAATTAATAAATTGCACCTCGGGGAAACTGCAAAGAGTCCATTAGGGTAGGAACACTGCCAATACATAAAACAGCAACTACAGAATGGGGAAAGATTATCAACAATCCTACATCTGACAAAGAACTAATATTCAAAATATATAAAGAACTCAAGAAAGTAGACTCCAACAAAGCAAATAACTCAATTTAAAAAATGGATACAGAGCTAAACAGAGAATTCTTAACAGAGGAATCTCAAGTAGCCAAGAAGCACTCATAAAGAAATGCTCAATGTCATCAGGGAAATGCAAATCGAAACAACCCTGAAATTCCATCACTCATCAGAATGGCTAAGATTAAAAACTCAAGTGACAACATACGTTGGTGAGGATGTGGAGCAAGGGGAACACTTCTCCACTGCAGGTAGGAGTGTAAGCTTATACAACCAGTTTGAAAATCTATTTGGCAGTTTCTGAGAAAACTGGAAATAGTTCCACCTCAAGGCCAAGCCACACAACTGACAAAAATGTATTGGAATACATTTATGCAAAAATGTTTAAAATTTTTTCCTTTTAACTTTGTTTTGTAAAATAAAGTTTTTTTTAAAAAAAGAAATATCAAGTATTACAAATGTTTCCATACTGCTATGAATATGAGCATAGTACATAAGGTTCACGTGTGTGGGCATGTGTGTATGTACAAACAAAGAGTGAGGGCTGTGGTGAATCTGGGTATTATCCCTACCACCTTATTTCATTAGTTTAAGACTCTCTGAACAAGGAGCTCACTACAGTGTAGGAACCAGCTTGCCCCCAGAAAAACTGTGACTGCAGGAAAGTATTATGCCTCCTGGTTTTATGTGAATTCTAGAGAGCTAAATTCTGGACCCCCTTGCATCACAAGTAATCTATCCATTGAGCCAGCTCCCTAGCCCCTTACATTATTTTTATCCTTCACCAATCATGTTAGTTACTAGTATACTTCCACAATGTAGTAATAAAGAATGAAAATGATACTGAGTTATATAGATGGGTGATAATAACAATGCCTAGCAGACACACAGACCTTGGTTCACTCCTACAATGGTAGGTTTGGGGACTGAGAGAGTTGATAAACGCCCATATTCCCAGTTACTTAGGAAGGTGAAGCAGAAAGGTCACAGTTTTGAGGTTCAAGTCCAGGCTGGGAGAGAGGAAGAAAGGGTGAAAGGAGAGAAAAACTAAAGACAATGGAAAATTGATTTTTTAATTGAAGGTCAGTAACTGTTCAACAAGAACACTAAGAAGAAAAGGATGGGTCTATTATCATGGAAATAATTCCCATTTAACTGACAAGAGACTTTATGTCATTTCCATTTGTCTTTGCATTTCTATGCAGGCTTAATCTCTGTCATAATTGTTCTCTGAACTTTCTAAAGACTTGATTCAGACTAAACAGCCCAAGTCAAGAAACAACAAAACTTTAAAATAACAAGGATAAGTGGAAATGTTGAGAAGTAAACTTGGGATACAGTTCAAAGGCCTATCAATTGCCTAGCATGTTAAAGACCTAGCCTAATCCCCAGCAAGTGGGAAAGACCAGGTCAAGAACTAAAGTTGTTCTACATATCAAGTTCTACACAAGGAGAGGCTACATAGTGAGACCATGGTAAAAGATGGGTTTATTTATCTAAACTTCATATACAATTCATTATATAAGTCGTTTATAGTTTATCTAAAAATAATATATAACAGCTTTTTAAAAAATGTAATGAACAAAAGATAAGCAACACCTGTGGTAGCCTGGACCTTGGCTGAGCTAAGGCTAGAGACCTGGAGAGGAAGGTGAGAGCTTTGCCTGTTCCCAAGCACCAGGCACCTGTCACTAGCCACAGCCTCCTATAGATTTGTGGCCATTAGTGATTCAAAGGTAAAGCCACAAGCCCCTCCACATGTAACCCTAACATCTCAGACCAAGACAATAGGAAAAGAGAGGCAAGGACAGGTCACATAGGCTCAAGACAGAGGTATCCATTTTAGTGAGGCACCTAAAAGCCTGGAGGACTTAGACAATAAGCTTTCCTTCCCAGACAGTCCTCCTTGCAAAAGTATTTAATCGCAGGCTCATCCTGAGAAGTGAATATGATTTTACACATCTACTTCCCACCATGACAATAAATGTCTTAAAACCATGAACTGTCTCTTTTCATCTGGATCCACCCTGAGGAACCATGGAGAAGGCCTATAGAGCTACCTTCTAGTCTCCTGCAGAAGGCCTGTCTGCGCTCCCAGCAAATGTGCAATCCAAGACCAATCTCAGGCCCAAGCCTGCCTCGCATGGAGTTCCCCACTTCCTCCAGCTAGATGCAGCCCCACAGGCTCCCACTCCATTCTCAGCTCTTCCACTGAGCCTGAGAACGAGAACCTCCTCCCGCCCCAAGCACTTGACCTCCAAACCAGCTCCACTGCAGACCAGTACTTTCCCACCTCTAAAGTGGTGTCCCTGGGCTTCCCTACAGCCTAGCACCAACCCAGCAATGGCCTGGGGATAAGCATAGTCACTTCCCACATCCCCAGATAGCAGTGCCCTGGGACACAGTAGAAACAGTACCCATAACCGTACAAACACTTTCTCCAATGACATCTTAAAAACAGTGAAGAAAACCTGAAATGGTGCCAGGAAACAGCAACATTCATATTCATGCATTGGCAGAATTTTTACTATTAAAATGGCTATATAACCAAATGTGACCTATATATTAAATCCAATTCCATCAAAATTCCAATGACATTCTTCAGAGAACTGGAATAAACAGTGCTATAATTCAAGGAATGAATATCTCATGCTCAGATAGAAACTAATAAAAGTCAACACTATCTGACTGAACAGGCCTATAAGAACTATCTAAATGAGTCACAGAAACACAAAGACAATCCTGGTAGTACACCTTCAATCCCAGCACTTGAAGAGGCAGAGAAAGGCAGATCTCTGTGAGGCCAGCCTGGACTAGAGTGAGCTCTAAAACATACTGTTAAGGCTATACAATAAAACACTGTCTGGACAAAACAATATTTTTTTAAAAAGGGGAGGGTAGTTGACACTATATAAAACTCAGTAGAAATGATACACATGAAAGAAGAGTTAACTATTTCCACAAATGAAAAACTATCAAAGGTTGAAAGAAAAATAAGCAATACAAGAAACAGAGCACATACCCCCTTCATGTTAAAAGTTTGAGAGAGATCAGGAATTCAAGGCCCATCCCTAAACATAATAAAACAATAATAAAAGCAATATAAAGCAAACCAACAGTAAATGGAGAGATACATAAAGCAATCCCTCTAGAACTAGGGACAAGATAAAGATGCCCATTCTCTCCCTATCAAATATAGTAATCGAAATTCTAGCCAGAGCAATTAGACAACAAAAAGATCAAGAGGATACAAACTTGTAAAGATCAAAGGGATACTAATTGCAGATGATATGATAGTATATTTAAGTGACCCCAAAATTTCTACCAGAGAATGCCTACAGCTGATTAGCAACTTCAGCAAAGTGGATGGATATAAAATTAACTTGAATAAAAGGAAAGTAATTAGAGAAACACCCTTCACAACAGTCACAAATAATATAAAGTATCTTGGGGTATCTCTAACCAAACAAGTTTGACAAGAACTTCAGGTTTCTCAAGAGAGAAATCGAAGAAGACCTCAGAAAATGGAGAAATCTCCCGTGCTCTTGGATTGGTAGAATTAACACAGTAAAAATGGCCATCCTACCAAAGCAATCTATAGATTCAACACAATCACCATCAAAATCCCAACAAAATTTTTCAAAGATATGGAAAAACCAACTCTCAAATTCATATGGGGAAAAAATAGCAAAAACAATTCTTAACAATAAAAGAACTTCTTAGGGGAATCACCATCCCTGACCCAAGCTACACTACAGAGCAACAGTGATAAAACTACATGGTACTGGTACAGAGACAGACAGGTTGATAAATGAAATAGGACTGAAGACCAAGAAATAAAACCACATACTTACAAACACTTGATCTTTGACAAAGAAGCCAAAAATATACAATGGAAAAAAGAAAGCATCTTCAATAAATGGTGCTGGTCTAACTGGCAGTCTGTATGTAGAAAAATGAAAACAGATACATATTTGTCACCTTGCACAAAGCTCAAGTCCAAGTGGATCAAGGACCTCAACACAAAACCAGATACACTGAATCTAATAGAAAAGAGAAAGTGGGAAAGAGCCTCAAACTCATTGACACAAGGGGGTGGGGGTAGAGGATGGATGTGGGGAGGTTTCCTAAACAGAACTCCAATGGCTCAGGCTCTAAGATCAAAAATTGATAAATGGGACCTCATGAAACTGGAAAGCTTCTCTAAGACAAAAGACATAGTCAACAGGACAAATTGGCAACCTACAGATGGTGGGGGGGATCTAACCCCACATCCAGGGCTAATATCCAAACTATTTAAAGAACTCAAGAAGCTAACCACCAAAAAAACAATTTTAAAAAATGGGCTATAGAATTAAACAGAAAATCCACAACACAGGAATCTTGAATGGCTAAGAAGTTCCTATAAAAATGTTCAAAGTGACTAGGGAAATGTAAATTAAAACCACCCCTGAGACTCCACCTCACACAAAGCAGAATAGCTGAGATCAAAAATTCAGGTGACAGTACATGTTGCTGAGGGTGTGGAGAAAGAGGAACACTCTTCCATTGCTGCTGGGATTGCAAACTAGTACAACCACTCTGAAAATCAATCTGGAGGTTCCTCAAAAAATTGGAAATAGATCTACCTGAAGACTCTGCTATACCACTCTTGGGCATATACCCAAAAGTTGCCCCACAATGCCATAGGGTTCCACTATGTTCACAGGCCTTATTTGTAATAGCCAGAAGCTAGAAAAGAACCTGATGTTCCACAAAGGAAGAGTGGATACAGAAAATATCATTCATTTACACAAGAGAATATTAATCAGCAATTAAAAATGAGAACAACATAAATTTTGCAGGCAAAGTCTGGAACTAGAAAATATCATCCTGAGTAAGGTAACTTAGACCCAAAAGTACATGCATGATATATATTCATTTGGATATTAGCCAAAAAAGTACAGAATACCCAGGACACAATCCATAGCATTCAAGAAGGCTAACAAGCAGAGGGGCTGATGTAAGGATGCCTCATTCCCAAATGGGAGGGAGAAGAAAGCAATCACAGGAAGAGGATGGGGGAGAGGGGGGAGAGGAAGGGAAGGATCTGGGTGGGAAAGGGTACAGGAAAGGGAAAAGAGGAACATGATCCTCTTTTTACTGAAGGGAGAAAACAGGACTGAAGCCCTGAGGGCCAACAAGCAATCTTAGGAGGTTGGAGGTGAGGGAACACTCTAGAATGTACCAGCGATCTGGAAGGTGAGAGACACTTAGGACTCAAAGGGAGGGACCTTAGATGAAATGCTCTACAGTGGGGAGAGGAAACTTGTAGAGTTCACATCCAGTAGAAAGACAGGTCATCAAATGGAGGGATGGGGGTGTCGTCATAGTCAAAAACTCTGACCCAGAATTATTCCTGTATGAAAGAAATGCAGGAACCAAAATGAAGAAGAGCCCTGGGGAAAGGAGGTCCAATGACAGCCCAAATTGGGATCCAGCTCAAGGGGAGGCCCCAAGGCCTGACACTATTTCTGATGCTATGGTGTGTTTACAGACAGGAGTCTAGAATGATCACCCTCTAAGAAGCCCAACAAGCAGCTGAAAGAGTCAGATGCAAATACCCAACCAATGGACCCATGTGGTTGAATTAGGAAAGGCTGGAAAAAGCTGAGGAGGAGGGCATTCCCATAACAATACCAGCAGTCTCAACTAACCTGGACTCCTGAGATCTCTCAGACACTGAGCTACCAACCAGGCAGCTGATGCGGCCCCAACACATATACAACAGAGGACTGCTTGATCTACCCTCAGTGAGAGAAGATGCACCTAACCCTCAAGAGACTTGAGACCACCCCCAGGGAGTGGGGAGGTTTGGTGAGGGGAATCATCCTCTTGGTAGTAGGGGGAGGAGGTATAGGATGAGGAACAGTTAGAGGATAAAGACTGAGCTATAAAAAAATGGATTAAATAATAATAAAAGAGAAAAAGGACACAGCACAAAAACCAAAAGCACAGAAAGAATTCCACACTTACTAATATTCAATGGAAATATATTAAACTACCAAATGAAATGATTGATTGATTAAATGAATGAATGAGCAGGACTCTGATGGAATTGTACCACACAAGGAACTTATTTTACTGGTAAAGAATCACATAAGTGTTAGACAAAGATAAACCTCATGAGCAAAGAGAAACCTGATGGAGTAAGTACACTTACCTCATCACTTCAGATAAAGATTTTATATCAGAAAGTATAAGGAGAAGCAGAGTTTAGGGAATCTCTCCTGGATGAAGTGCTGGCTGTACATGCATGAGGACCCACATCAAAGCTGAGCAAGCTTAGAAAAGGTCCAAGAGCAGCCTGATGAGCTGGGTCAGCAGCACCTGTGCACTCTGGCTCCAGTGAGTGGTGAATACCTGATGTCAACCTCTGACCTACACACGTACATATACATACACGACCACACATAAATATACTCATATCACATATACATGTAAAATTTTTAAAGAGGCTAAGAAGGCCAGTATATACCAGAGAACTGAACATGTATATTCTACAATCAATTACATGCCAGGGCACAAGTCAAATCTCAATAATTTTCTAAAAAAACTACAATTTCATCATGTATCTTTCTTAAGCAACAATAGGAAAAACATGGAAAACATCCAAGTACATGGAAATATATGCTAAAAATAAGTAATGGAAGACACTAAAAGGAAATTAAATTATTGAAACAAATGAAAATTAAAATAAAACTCATGTGAAACAGAAAATGTAGTACTGAAAGGGAGGTTTGCAGTAATGAGTCTATATACCACCAAATCAGAACTGCTTTAAGGAGATGGAGAAAAAGGACTTGTTTATGCAGAAAACCCAAATTCAGTTCCCAGCAACCATGTTAGGAGGCGTACAACCTGCTATAGAACTCTAGCTCCAAAGTATCCAATGTACTTTTCTGGCCTCTATAAAAGTACCTGCACACCCATGCAGAAACAACAGACAGACAAGACAGGCAGACATCTGGATGGAGGACAAGAGAGAGATCTCAAATAAAAATTTGATAATGTACCTCAATGAGACAGAGAAACAAGAAAAAAAAACAACAAAAATCAACTGAAAAGTAAAAAGAAATTCTAACAAAAACCAGATAAGCAAAAACATACTGAAGAACAAAGAAACAGTGGTTACATTTAAAGATAAATACAGCTGAAAGCCAATAAAGGTAATGAGTGTTGCCAGAGAAGATACCAGGGGCAGTATATCAACTTTTAGTCACAGCGTTCAGGAGGCAGAGGCAGAGGTAGGCAGACATGACTTAGGGCTTTGCTTCTTGTTTGGTTGTTCTGGAAATCACTCTGTACACCATGTTGGACTCAAACTTATAGATCGACCAGCCTTGGCCTCCCAAGTGCTAGAATAAAGGCATGGTCCACCACCACCCATCTTTGTTTTTTGGTGTTTTGTTTGTTTTGTTTTAAGGACAAGACAATCAAAAATTGAAAAACTGCAACTGTAATTAGCAATATGTTAAAACAGAAATTCAAAGTGTTTTAAATTGGTAATTACTCATATGAATTAAGCCATACAATAACTTGAGTCTATACTTCTTATAGTTAAAATTTTCTAGCTTTCATGTTCTTTTCAAAGAGCTATGTCACTTCTCCATTTATTTGTCCAAAAATTAAAGAAATTATGGGTAGGGGAGCTGCCTTCACAATGAGAGGTAGCTGTTGCCCTTATACTTGTGAGCATTTTTAAAGGTACACACACACACACACACACACACACACACACACACACACCAAAGAAGAAGGAGGAAAGAGGGAGGAGGAGGGAGGAGGAGGAAAAAGAGAAAGAAAGAAGGAAGGAAGGAAGGAAGGAAGGAAGGAAGGAAGGAAGGAAGGAAGGAAGGAAGGAAAGAAAGAAAGAAAGAAAGAAAGAAAGAAAGAAAGAAAAGAAAGAAACAAAAGAAAAGAAAGAAACAAAACAAAACAAAGAAAAGAAAAAAGGAAGAAAAGAAAAAATTAAGGAAAAAGAAAAAAGGAAAGCTTTGAAAAAAAACAACAGACTGCATGTTACTGTGAGATATTGCTTAAAAAGTTAAATAAACTGACAAACTGAATGAACAAAAAAAATATTTTCATCAACAAAAGTACTGAACATACTCCTTCCATATTACAAAAGTCTTTATTAGTTTGTTCTTTTAAAGTCACTACTTGTACCAGGCAATGGTGGCACAGGCCTTTAATCCCAGGACTCTGGAGACAGAGGGGAGTGTATCTCTGAGTTCAAGGCCAGCATGGTCTACAGAGCGAGTTCCTGGACAGCCAGGGCTACACAGAGGAACCCAGTCTCATAAAACAGTAAGTAAATGAATGTCACTTCATAAAGCTGGGCACAGAAGCAAACACCTTTAATCCCAACACTTAGGAAACAGAAACAGGAGGGCCTCTGAGAGTTCAAGAAGATCCTGGTCCAGTCCTGGTTCCAGCCAGGGCTTCCAAGATAGATAGGCAGATAACCACATGAACATAAATGTAATTAGTATTCCCATTTCTAAAATTGATCTGTTTTTTAAATGTGAAGTAAATTTTAAGTTAACTGAAAAATAAACTTATACAACCTGCATTCTTGGTAGAATTAGCAATTTTGTGTTTAGTTTTCTATTATAGTACACATTTAATAAATAATTCTCCCAAGTGAAATTTTACATTGGATGTTAGAAGAATACAGGGCAGTGCTACGGTTATTCAAAGTCTGGATTCTATAAACAGCACCACAGATAGTGAAAAGGTAAAGGCACAGGATCAAGATTATTCTCTACTGCATATTAACTTCTCAAAAACAATGCAAAACCAGAACAAGCAAAAAAAGGAAAGAAAAGAAAACAAGGAGTTTAAATATTTGTTTCTTCTACTCACTTCTGTGCTCCCTGAGACAACAGCTTTGTCCACGTTCACTAATAATGGTTCTTCCATTTGGCATATTCCCAGTGACCACTCTACACATCGATGATGAGCCCAGCAAGTGCCTAAAGTAAGAAAATGATCAATTTAATAAGCAGTAAAGGTCTTCGTACAAGTTAGTTGGAGTGGTACATGATTCTGATCTCAGTCCTCAGGATGGAGTAGGAGGATCCATTCAAAGTCCATCAGCACTATGTAGATATGAGTTCAAGGCTAATGAGGACTACAGACTAAGAATTATCTCAAAAACCAAACAAAGATGTGTAAAAATACAATGTATCCTCATACCAGTCCCTTAAAGTAGCCTTTCTCCAACTGTGACTTGGGGGGGTAAGAATACCTATTTGGGAACCTTTCAGGAATGCAAAAATCACAGAGCCTAATTAAGACCCACTAAATCAGTATGCCTTGTATTGCAGCCCAGTAATATTTGTTTTAACAAGCCTTCCGGTGATTCTGACATACACAGAAGTTTGGAAATTATTGAATAAGTAATTACTTCTTCCACAGGCAAAATTCCTTTCGTTGTTTTATTTAAACACTATTCTATTTAGTGTCTTTATATAAAATGAAAAAAAAAAAACTATTTAAAACAAAGTTGATGTCAAGGGGGCATGGAAAATTAACAGCATCTAATTCTTATTCTTCTCAATTCCATGCAAGAAGAACCATCTGATTGAATTCTCCATTGCACAATACTTGGCCTACCATCAACCATCAGTTCAACTGCAACAACTGACTCAAATTCCCAACAGCACCACCTTCTGTGAATCACCATAGTGTTGCAGTAACTAAACCACTCCCACTGGTAAAAGGCCTGGCCTAAAATGCTCTCTACATTTCCACAAAGCTCTTTAAAGTTTCAAATACCTATGACAATACAATGCCAAGCCAAGGAAAAATAAACACCAAATATAAATGCTTCCAGAATCAAATAGGAGCTGTTACAAAGGAGAGATCCTACCTGTGGAATCAAATAAGGCTTGGACATCAATGGCATCTGGAAGGCCAACCAGGCTGAGCTCATCCCATAACTTGCCAGCCTGATCCTCACAAGTTGTCTGGGTGCTTACACTTACACAAGCAACAGCACTCTGATGGGGAGAGCGTTCTCTAAAAACAAAATGGAGAAAGATAAACGCTGTGAAAGAATAGAAGAATTACTTCACTTTATAGCACTGAGTACAACCTATGTCAAAATGAGCTTTTTAATTACAGCCACAGATTCAAGAATTCATCTGTTATTATTCTTCACAAAATTAAAGTGGGTTTTACATTATTTTACGTAAGCAACAGTTTAATAAGGCTCTCTCAATCATAGTAAATATGACAATTACAGTTATAAATTCATTTTGCCATAGAAAATGAACTCACTCTATCCAGGAACCATGCTTTTAAAAGCCCAATGAAAATTTTTTTTCTGTTTTAAATATAAAGCATATGAGAATATTTAAACATGCATTGACACAGAGCTGGCAGGTAACTAAATGTGCAAACTGTTTCCCAGAAAAAATGAAAAGCCATTTGAGTCTAAAAAGGGAGGGGAAAAGAGAACATGTGAACTGTAGCTTTCTCATGATCCCCACATGTCACCAGCAGGCCATGCATGATGTGCAGTAATCTCAAGCCTCACAAAGTAAGAGGAGAACAGGCCCTAAAGGCATGTAAAATAAGAAAGATAGCATAAGAGATAAAGTTAAAGCACAAGGTGGAATGAAGTGTTTACCACACCAAAGACTTGAGAGGTCTGGTAAGCAACAACACTTTAGCTATTACTTAAGATCATTTGGTAAATAAAGATATTATTTTATATTCAACATTAAATATAAAAGTAAAATAATTACCATAAGATGTCTCTCTAATAATCTAATGCTTAAACTCATGGACATTTTTATTAACTACTAGATATAAGCCATACACAATACTTCTGTATGCTGGGAATTTATCACAAATCCTGTTAAGAAAAAAATCAGTGTAATAATCAAGACACTAAACCTTTCATACTTGAAATTATTGAAGAAAATAGTATTAACATAGTTCAATAAGTACATTTAATTATCAAATATTTTTAAAATAACTGGTAGTTTCAGCTTAGTACTAGAAATGCACTAGAAGACTTGAAAATACTGTGCTCACTTTAAATTCTCATTTTTATAAATGCCTACAGGAAATTCTTTCCTATCTCCACTTCCACAAGCACACTCTTCATTACTATCATTACTTTATTGAAAGAAAGGTTAAGTAAACTCTACATTATGTTTAGTACATTTTAATCACAAGAGGGAAGTAAAAAACAAACAAAATTAGTGGGATGACTAACAATCACTTCCTATCCAAAGGTCAGTCAAATCCAGCATTCAACTGTGAAATAGGTTTTATGTGTATGACAAAGATGTCTGTATCAACACTAAGGATGACTGCACATCTTTTCGGAAAGAGGTCAAGAGAAGCCAGTTGTTGGGGGCTGGAGAAATGGCTAAGCAGCTAAGAGGATATACTACTCTCATAGAGGACCTGAATTCAGTTCCCAAAACCCTGACAGCACATCACCTCTGCTCTCCAAGCAGATACACCTGGAGACACACACTTTAATTATAGACACATAATTAAAAATAATAACAATTTTAAAAAGAGAAGCCAATTGAAATACTCAAAAAATTTCAAGCTGTAAAAGCAAAGATTAAAAGAACTCCTAAATTAAAAGAAACATGCTAAAAACTACTTTTATCAAATATGCTTGAAGCCAGGAGAGGGGACCCACATATTTATTCCAGCATGTGAAAACAAAGGAGATCAATCTCTGAGTTTGAGGCCAGCCTGGTCTACATAGAGTTTCAGACTATGCTACATAGTAAGACCTTGTAACTAAAAAACAAAACAAAACAAAAAAAAAAAAAGAAAAGAAAATTAATTAGTTACTTGTTTCATTGTAACATACATTTATAAATATTTAAAAGCATTACTAAGCTAGACATAACCATCTCCCCTTACAAGATTGTCAAATATTCTCAGTATGCACTAATAAACTTATCATTATTTAAAAATGAATCCCAGCTACATACAACTTTCATTAAGCTACATTTTTATAAAATTATCCAATCTCATAATTTTTATTTAAAAATTAATGGAAAATCATTTATAAGTAAATGAAGTCCAATTTCATTTTCAGAATAATTATAATTATCATTATCTAAGACAGAACATAAAACATTAAAATATAGCCTGACCTACACCACTGTATTTGCCAACTACTGATTATAAGTTTCCTGGACTTCTGGTCTATCTTATTAACATGTGAGAATTAAGATGAAAGCAAAAATAAGGTTCTTATACATGATCTAGTTTCAAAGTAAAAAAAAAATGATAACTACAAATACAATGCTTCTAGATTTTCTTAAATCATTCCAAGTTTGAATTCTTTATAAAAAAAAAAAAACTGTACTATTTCACTTTCTACTTTGAATCTGCAAACACTGACTGCACAACAAACAGTGCTATATGCTCACTTAAATTTCCATAAAAGGCCAGAGACTCTTGGAAGACTATATCATCACCCTCAAAGTATAGAATTCTACAGCTAAATTATTTTTTAAGTATTTGTTTATTGTGTGTATGCCTGAGTGTGTGTGTGTATATATGTGTATGAGAACTTGTGTAAATCAAAGAGGGCACTGGAATCCCTGGAACTGGAATTGTAAGCCACCTCATGAATACTGGGAATAAAATAAAGGTGCTCTGTAAAGGCAGTAAGTACTCTTAACCACCAAGCAATTGCTCCAGATCTTAAAGTAAGGTTTTTAAGGTGTTTTGTGTGTGTGTGTGTGTGTGTGTGTGTGTGTGTGTGTGTGTGTGTGTCTGTCTGTCTGTCTGTCTGTCTGTCTGTGGCCATGTACATTTGTGTACTCATGTGTGAGGGTGCCCGCAGAAGGAAGTAGGCACCCTGGAATTCCTTACTGGTAGCAATGAACCATTTAACCTGAATACAGAGAACCAAACTCTGGTCCTCTACAAAGCTCAGCATGTTAGAATAAGTTAGAGGTCATTTTTGCCTACCAATGATTTAATTTCAAAACTGCTTACTTTCTCTGTCCTCTTTGTTTTCGTGGAGCATAGTTCTGTATTTTCTCACAGGTCCCACTACTGCTGTCATCGATGTCCTTGTTAGAAGGTTGATCTTTCCAAGGTAAGGTAAGTCCAGGTGTTACTCTGAATTGTTTCAAGTCTCCTTGTCCTAAGGAACTTTTCTCCCCACAATAACAAAAGGCGCAGAGCTGTTCACTGGTGAGGAAGATAGAGAAGGAAAAAAGTAACTTTATGCAATGACCTAGTTTTTAACTACATTTTTTTACTATATTTTCAATGATCCATGTTGTGAGAATGACTAAAACAAATAGCAATTATATATTTGCAAGTCTACTTTTCTATAGTACAGTTTCTTTCCAGATTTATTTTTAATTCACATGTGAAGATCTGTAATGTGGATGCAGGTTCCTGTGGATGTTAGAAAGGGCACTGGATCTCCCAGAGCTGGAGTTACAGGCAACTACAATGCCCCCCACCCCCTGCCCTGAGCTTTAAGTATGTGATACAGAAGTGTTCTAGCATTGAACTACTCCCAAATACTGCATGACTGCTTACAAAAACTCTGTGGATCCAGGTGTGGATTCTCATGTATGAACAGTATCATGAATGTGCCATTAGATACATGTGGAAGCCAGAGGACTACCTAAGGTATTGTTCTTTTGCCTTCTACCTTGTTGGAGAAAGGGTACCTGGCATTATTCCTATTGTGTACACCACCAGGTTAACTGTCAACCAGCTCCAAGGATTGTCCTGTCTCCATCCCCCACAGAGCTGGGATAAGAGGATGCTGTGTGGCTACATCTGGTAACTCAGGTCCTCACACCTGCATGACAAGCACTCTACTCCCTCAGCCACCCCAAAATAAAACAAAAGTATTAAATCTAAGTATCCATCTCAAAAGAAAATCTAAATATTAAATCTGACAACCACATACTTGGGCTCTGTAAAGCCTATGCTAACGATATTTATTTACTACTTTATAAACACCTTTTATGCATGTTATATGTGTCAGTATACAGGAAGAAAAATAAAAGTTTGGTAAGTTTTTGAATTGTTAATGAATTGGGGAACTCAGGAGAAAAGCTAGATTAAATAGAAAGAAAATAATAGAAAAATAAAGACTGTGAGGTTAATTTATATGAGGATGTTATAACAAGTACATGACATTTTTCATCTGTGACGACCGACAAACTATCTCATCAATGGTGAAGACTGATATAAATTTTTTGTGAACTAAGAGCTTCAGTTTAAAAGAAATGTAAAAATATTGATAACTGCAGCAAATATACCACAATACTGCAGAGGACAAGGTAGAATGTAGAAACAAATATTCTGCACTATCTGCTCCTATCTTCAGTAGAAGTAAAGTCTACTGAATTTAAAAAAGAAATTATTACACTTCATAAGAGACTTAGCAGGACTTTTCCTCTATGATATTTTTCTTATAAAATATATGCATGGATGGATGCAACCAAACACACACACACACACACACACACACACACACACACACACACACACACAGTGTGTGATGAAGAGGGTCTAGTGTGTAACCGCTGCTAGCCTGAATTCACTATACAGATTCTGTCTCCTGATCCTAAGATTAAAAGGTGTGTTCTACTGCATCTGGCCACACTTGTACTTTTTAATAGATAAACATGTCCTAAAAAATAGATAACATAAGAGACTGCTAAACCTAATCTATTAGAAATGATCGGTATCATACAAATAGCAATCCTTTAATCAAACTACAAATTAAAATATGTAAAATACAATAATAATTAAATAAAATTTTGAAAAAAAAAGCAGCTAAATTCTAACCAAGAGAGCAGTTATTCACTTACAGAAATTAAAACTTTAAATGTTGATTATTTAAGTTTTCTATAAAAGAGGTCACCTAAATTTAAATGAAGACAATAATAAAAAATTAAAAAAAAAAAAAAGAAAAAAAAAAAAAGACTAGGAGCTGGAAAGATGGTTCAGTAGTTAAGAACATTTCTTGTTCTTGCAGGGAACTTGAGTTTAGTTGCCAACACCCAGATAGTAACTCCCAACCATCCATGGAACGCACATAGTATAAATACATACACACATACATGCACACATGCATGCATGTATACATATGTACATACATAACCACATACTTTAAATGTTTAAAAGAAACATATTGGAATAATACAATAAAAATTAATGAAATAAAAATGTCAAAAAAAATTCAGAAACCAATTACTTAAAAATATCTCTGGAGAGGGTGGAGAGATAGCTCAGTAGTTAAGAACACTGACTGCTCTTTCTGAGGTACTGAGTTCAATTCCCAGCAACTACATGGTGACTCACAACCATCTCATTAAATAACCAGAAGTCTGTTTCACTTAGTGTTCCCATGTACTGTTAGCTAAAATATCTTAGGCAGTAAATGTGTTAAGTAAACAAGAACACTTTTCACAAAAGACATTATATTTAAACTGCATTAAGAACAATCTATTTTGTAATGGAATCTAATCTGTTTCTGAAAAGAGCAACAGTGTACTCATATACAGAAAATAAATGAATCTTTAAAAAAATTTTTTTTAAAAAGCAAAAACAAAAAACCCTCAAGGAAAACAATTTTCTAGAAGAAAGGAAATAACTATATAGACAACAACAACAAAAAATAATGGTTATTCTTACTATTTCTTTTTAATATAATGGCAGAAATCCTAAGCTAACCTAACTTGGCAACAGAAATAAAAAGTATCTTAATAAGAGGAGTAGAAAGATTTATACTTACTGATGACAAAACCTAATTAATGTGCATATTCAAAGCTCTTGAAAGCTCCACCCAAAAGATCTTAGAACTGAATTTGTCAAGTTACAGGACACGAAATCAGTAGTACATCTGTATGCTAATAGTAAGTCATTTAAAAAACCAGAAAATAATCTCAATCACAACAGCCAATAAATAAGTTTATAGGTAAATTTTTAGGTAAATTTAGGTGAGTAATAGATTTATAAAGTTGCAACTACAAACACCAAAAAAAAAAAATCTTGATCATACAAAACTAACTTAAAAGGCAAATACAGTACACATGCCTGTAATCCTAGCACTCGACAAACTGAAGCTAGAGAGAGGGTTACAAGTACAAAGCTGTCATGGTCTAATGAGACCCTAAACCAAAATAACAAAGTGGAGAAAGCAAAGCCAGGATCCTCTTACTTCCAAGCACATCACACAGGGATTACAAAACTATGTCACCAATGGAACAAGGCAGGAATCTAATAAAGCAGCATACTTACTATCAGACTACATTTGCCAGAAACGGCAAGAGTGCACAAGAAAAAGTTTTCAATGATTAGTGTTAGGAAAGCTGGAGAGTCATATATATGCAGAGAAATAAAACCCTTGTCTCATACATGCAAAATTCAAATAAAAATTGATTAAAGACCTGATAATGAGATCTGAAATGGGCTGGAGAGATGGCTCAGGGGTTAAGAGCACTGCCTGCTTTTCCAGAGCTCCTGAGTTCAAATCCCAGCTGCCACATAGTGGCTCACAACCATCTGTAATAAGATCTGATGCCCTCTTCTGGTGTGTCTGAAGACAGCTACGGTATACTCATATACATAAAGAAAATAAATATTAGAAAAAAAAAAAAGAGGTCTGAAATTTGTAACACACATTACTTTTTTAAAAATTCAAGACAGGGCTTCTTTGGGTAGGCCCTTTTGTCCTGGAACTCGTTCTGTAGATCAAGCTGGCCTCAAACTCAGAGATCTACCTGCCTCTGCCTCCTGAATGCCGTGATTAAAGAAAGGCGTGAGGTATCACTGTTTGGCAAAGTGCTATTCTTTTTATTTTGAAAATATTGGGGAAAAGTGAACTAAATATAACAAATACCTGGATACTCTTCACCTAGATTCACAATGCAGTTAAAGAATTCAGAAGTTACTACAAGAAGGAGGAGGTGATTGGGGAGGACACCCTCACAGGATAATAACGCCTGTGACAGATGACACAAAGAACTAAGACAGAATCTGGATAATGTGCATTCTTAAGCAGTGGAAGTTAAACCTGAGAACAGACCATGCTGTGCAGACTGTCTTACAGAATTAAAAAGAAAAAGAAAAAGAACTAAAATGCTAAAATGTCAGTCACTAAATACAACTAAAATGTCACATTTAAAAAGAATAGCCATTAAACTTAGTGAAGACCAGATCTGACTTAGATTTAATGACACTTTTCACAACTAAATTAGACTATGGAAAGGTAATGAGAAAGAAAAAAGGAAGTAAGATATTAAAGTCTCTTAAAAACAATGGATTCAACCATGTCAAGATGACAGGAAATTGTGGGTTAATAGTGTGTGACACAAATCACAGACCAGCACATAAGCAAACAGGTAAATATTGGTGTTTGTTGAAAAGGAGAACAGAGAAAGAAGTGGGACAAAGAGTAGTTTGGTGAAGTAGCTAATACATTTCTATATGGAAATGTTAACTCAGGAGACAGCAGAATTTGGATTTTAGGAATATAGCCTCACTGGAAATATGAATTTGTGGCTCATAAAGACACAAGCAAGGTTCACAGCTGTCAGATTAGATGCACTTCCCTGAGAATTAACAAAAGGCAGAGACAAACAGGTTGCTCACCAACCCTCAAAATCCAAAAGTGGAGGAGCATCTTCACAAAAGTTAACAGAGGGTAAATGAAAAGGGAGGGGCACTAAAAGCAAAGCGATGAAACAAAGCATTTTAAGAGGCTGAGACTATTCAATTATCTAATACTTTCCTAGTTTTACTCAGGACTTCAAAATAGAACTTGAAAAATCTGTCATGAACTACATACTAATAGGTTATAATATCCCAAATGTAATTATTTTTAAGATTTTTCTTATCATAAATAAAAAGCTTTCTTTCTGGGCAGTGCTAGTGCATGCCTTTAATCCCAGCACTAGGAGACAGAGCAAGGCAGATCTCTGAGTTCGAGGCCTGGCTAAGCCTGCCTGGACTACAGAGAGGATATTCCAGACAGCCAGAGCTTGGGGGGAAGGGGGGCCCACTATTTACTTATCCTGTATGTACAGCACATGTGCACACATATCACAGTCAGAAGACATTCTACTGGAGTCAGCTCTTTTTTGACCTTGTGTCCTGAGGATAAAACCTGAGTCATCAGGTGTAACAGCAAGTGCCTTCCTCTTCTGAGTCATCAGGCCAGCCCCACTTCTTTTCATTGTTGTGGGTTGGAATCCTTTCTTAGAATGAATCGGGTGTCTGATTACAAGTGTTAAGTGTATACATATCAGAAATTCCTTTCTTAAGGTTCCTAGCAACTTTTTAAAAACATGTTTCAGTGTTTTACCTACATGTTATCTATGTATCACATGTGTGCCTGAGTATCCACAGAGGATAGCATGCAGATAATATCAGTAGCTCTCTGGAATGGATAGAGCACTATCCTGGAATACTCACTGCTCTCCAATCATTAAAGTCCACAGCACAGACAACTTCTCTGCCAATATCACACAGGGGTGTTAAACATAGGGGCACTAAAATGGTGAAGCCCCGCCCAGATCCTAAGCCCTGTCTCCAGTCAGTTTACCACCCTTTCCCCTGTCAGTGTCTCTAGGCCAGCTCCCTTCGATGTCTAACCTGATTTTGGCTTCTACACCAACAGAGACCAGGGAGTTTGCAGATTCTTCAGACACAGACCGCTGAAGAGCTGAGACTGGCTGTCTGCTGCTATCCACTTCTGTTTCAGCATCCTCTTCCACAGACTGTTCTTTGATTTCTGCTTCACAGTAAACAAGAGGATATAAAGAGTCATTTTGTGTTCAATTACTGAAAATTTTACCTACAAAGAATATATAATGGAAAACATAAAACGAATGACAACACTTCACAAATATGAAAAGTTCATATAATTGGTGTCCATTTGCTAATGCAAAGCAATCATCAGCTTCATATAAGCTGTGGCTCACTGTGCTTTGAGGCCAAAGTACAACTGACTTAGAGAAGATCCACACTAGGAATAACTGCTTAGCGTCTTAATTTTCAGAATTTTAAGTTTATCTATACAATAAATGTATTTCAATGTGGTTCATCAGATTTTATAAATTGAGACTATTAATCTGATATAAATGTTATGCATCCTAGTCACTTGCCATTCTAAAAGCTAAATATTTGAACAGATAGGTCCTTGATTCTGCTGTCTTTTAATCTTTTCTCAGGACTAACTCCAGAAACTTATATACATGCTTTTTCAGAAGTATTACTGTGAGACTTTTACTTTTTAATGTGTATGAGTGTTTTGACTGTCTGTATGTCTGACTGTATGTATGTATGTATGTATGTGAACCACATTCATGCAGTGACTTTGGAGGTCAGAAAGAGGAGCTAGATTCTCTATATTGTAGATATAGATGGCTGTGACCCACTATATGGAAATCAAACCCAGGTCCTCTGCAAGAGCAACAAGTGTTCTTAACTCCTGAGTTATCTCTCCAGCCCCAGTAAAACTTTTAAAAAACCTCTACCCCCAACATCACTTTTCTCTTTAAATAAGATGTCTATTGTCTTTCATGCTACATTATCAGATGAAAGAGACATTCCTCTTCTACCAAAGCTCCTGACACAAATCCCCATTCTTAAACAAATCCTTGTCTTCTAATTAGAAATTTATTTAGACCTTTCTACATTGTCCCTAAATGAACAAATGAACCTGCAGACCACGGACGTCTCAAGTATCAATTTAACCGCCTGATAGCTATTTAAATATTATATAAAGGGCATTTTATTCACCTGTCAAATTATGTTTCACCATATGTTTAATAAAACTGTTCAATAGGATCAAATGATTTGAGTCAGACAAGGTGTCAAACGCCTGTGAAACAATTCTTGAGACGCTAAGGGGACAATCTGTTCTAAGTTACCTTCAAATACACAGTGAATTCCAGGACAGACTGTACTATATAAACTTAACCAGAACAAAGTAGGGGAGAAAGATGAGGAGGAGGAGGGTGAAGGAGGGGAGAGGGACAAACATGAATGGATAAATACAATATCTAATAATATATTGTTTACTCAGTTGATGTCTTTGACTTACACCTCTCACACTGTATTTCAATTTATTTAACTAATTTTATGAGTATCACCTAAAGTCAACATGAATTTTAGGAAAGTATTGGGGAGAGAAAAATGAATACAAAGTCTAACAAAATTAGTTACTGAAGCAACAATAGAAAGTTTGTGTTTTCAATGTTCAAACAGCACTGTGCCTTTTTAATGAAGATAATAGAAAAATGGTCATTGTTTATGAGGCTTATCAATCAAGTTATCCTGATTACTTTACAATTTTTATTAAAAAAAACAAAAAAAATTAGCATCAAATCGACGAAGTATATATTCATATCAAATATAAAGAGACTAAAAAATATAGATTCAAAGTATGTAAAGAACTTGAAAGATGTACAAGATAAAGCACAAAGACCTGTCCAAATAAAAAATTATTATGTTGTGTAAAATAATGTGCTCATCCTGAGAGCTTTAGGTGGGTGTATAACTGGTTCGACTAGAGACCCTCTACACAGTGGCATGGCAGTTGCTTAGTAAGTCAGAAGAAGACTGGAAGCAACGGTGCCATTTCTCTACCACATAAAGAAGACAATTTGCTCTTGGTAAAATTATGTTTTTCTTTCCCGTGGACTAAAACAGACTCAACAACTAACCCAAGCCATAAAGCAATAAGAGCTCTGAAGATGGCAAAGAACAAGGATGGGAGAATTCTGGGCTCATAAGCAATCACATAGAGACCAATGAAATCTTACCAAACACAACCTTTTATTATCAACATAACGAAGGTCAGGTAGGCTATCTTGGTGGATAAAGGCCTTGGCATGCAAAAATGATAACCTAAGCTCAAATCCCAGAACCAACATGGATGGTACCCAAGATGGAAAAAGAAAACATCTCAACATGAGAGTACTGTAGAACCAAAAAAAGGGGGGACAGAGGGAGGGAGAAAAGGGTGGATTGATTTTTTTTTCTTATTATAGGAAAGAAAATTCATTTTATATAACCAACTGCTATATTTTTGGAGATTCTATCGTAGCAGTTCAATATAAACTCAAGTTAACACAGAAATTAGTATCAAGAATTGGGGAACTGGCATAACAAAAAGAAAAAAAAAACAATTTCAGTGTCTTGTTTATTAGGCCATGAAACATTAACAATGGGGATGTTAAAATGAAAGTAGCTATCCTTTTCATGTTGCTATCAATATCTGATGTGAACAGAACCTAAAGGAGTGACTTAATGAGCAAGCACTAACCACAGAGCCTACAGCTTTAGAGATACCTAGGAGTCTCTACATACCATTGTATTCAGCATGATATCAACTAGAGAATAAACCTGTGATCTCAGCCAGAACACACCTGGATGAAAGACTGTGAGGACTGGTGGTAACTGATGAAATATTCCAGCCAGCATGTGCTTATCTATAGACTATCCAGAAATATGTGTGCTTAAATACCAGCTGGTATGGTATAATGGATAAACCAGATACTAGCCCAATTAAATAAAACAAGCTCATTTAACTGGTCACTTTTTACTTTTCATAGGGTTTTAAATGTTCAGTTACACACAGCCCAATTTGTAAAAGACAGAACTAACAATTTTCATGTCTGAAACTGGGGAAAGAGAAAGGAAAATTTTCATAGTTGAAACTGGAGGAAGAGAGC
Source organism: Micromys minutus (assembly GCF_963924665.1). Lineage (NCBI taxonomy): Eukaryota > Metazoa > Chordata > Mammalia > Rodentia > Muridae > Micromys > Micromys minutus. The sequence continues at coordinate 10,001,901 of NC_137958.1, read as the reverse complement.
ATGAAAGATGGCTCAGCAAGTAAAGCCCTGCTAAACAAGAATTAAGATTTGAAGTCAGATCTCACGAATCCACATCAAAAGCTGGGTATCTATAGTCCCATCATTTGGGAAGCAGAAATAGAAAGATCCCTGAAGCTCATAGGCAATCCCATCTCCTGATTCAAACTGATCCTGCCTCAAAAATCAATTGTGTGAGGGTGCCCAGCTAGTGATTTATGTCTTTAAGCCAGTCATCCCTACATAGTGAGATTCTGTCTCAAAAATAAAAAAGCGAGGACCAAGTATGGTGGTGCACATCTTTAATCGAAGCACTTAAGAAGCAAAAGCACATGATCTCTTAGAGGTCAAGAACAGCTTGGTCTGCATCAGGAGTCCAAGACAGCCTGGGCTACACAGTGGAAGTAAGCAAGCAAACAAGCACCAATGTGTGATCAGTAGAATAAAACGCTGGACATCAACTTCCTGTGTATACCATTACCTCCTATGGACACAGTTGTTGCCCGTGGATGGATACAGTGCCCTCCTACAACGGTTAGTTAATTATCAACTTGATACAATCTATAACCATCTGGAAACAGTCTTGATGAAGAATTTTCTAGACCAGGTTGGCCTATGGCCTTGTGGATAGGAGATTGTTTTATTTGTTAATTGACTTAGAAAGACCTGTACTTTTTAAGTAGTACCATTCCCTAGAGAGAAGAAAAATAGCTGAAGTGCTAGAGAGATGGTTAAGTGGTTAAGAGTGCTTACTGCACCATCACATGGAAACTCAAAGCAACCTGTTTAACTCCTGCTCCATGGATTCAACACCCTGTTTTACCTTTTGAGAGTACTGTGGTACATAGACTTACATGCAGACAAACCATCCATTCACATAAAATAAAAATAAATAATCTTTAAATATAAGTAACTCAAACCATTAAAGAAAATGTATTTCTAAAAAGAAGAAAGCTGAAAGCGAGCAAACAAGGATACATTCTCTCTTTGGTCTTGGCTGTGAATTCAATGTGACTAACTGCTTGAGTTCTAGCCTTGACTATCCTGGAACAGTAAGTTGGAATTATAAGTCAAAAAAAAAAAAAAAAAAAAAAAAAAAAAAAAAAAAAAAAAAAGTCCTCTTCTTCCCTAAGTTGTCCTCAGTCAGGGTATTTTTATCACAGCAACAGAAATGAAGCTAGACACCTCCCAACTTTAAACCTAGCCTGAAAAAACACAATTAGTTCCACTTGGTCACAAAATTCTCTATAGCCAAAAAGGTGGAGAGGAGAAAAGGGGGAGCAGGAAATAGCTCCTAATTGACTCTCTAGCCACTAGGTGGCACATGTGCCATGTAAGTAGACAACAGAAGAACCTAATTCCCAGTAAGAACGCTGCTTTAAGAACTTAAGTATCTATCTATACTTCGACTGGTTATCTGGCATTTAGGGGATACAAAGAAAAATCTGACCTCTTTATGTACTTATACATCGTTTCAATCCTAAAACACTCCACAACTCTTGATTAACCCCAAAGAATTAGTTTTAAGACAAGAAAAAGCTTAAGTCAACAGTGGCTTAAATTCTGATCATCCACAATAAATAGACATCTTTAATTCAGCCTTGGGCCCCCAATAGGACCATGAGAAGTTACTGAACTTTATATTGATTCAAAATTCAAATAGATAATGCTTCCTAGAATAAAGCAATCCTTCAGATCAAAAAATATAATGCATGAATCCAAGTGTAAAAGTGAAGTTATTAAATATGAGTATAGTCGTTGTCCTGGTCATACAAAGTCCCGAAATGTGTTCTATGTACTGTCATGCTCTTCTCACCTACAGCTTATCTTCTTCACCTATACTAAACGGCTACTCAAAGGATTGTACCTGTGGCTCTTCATGTAGGACCACAAATTATCTTTAAAAACAGTCTTAGGATGTAATACAAAGAACACTCCCGTGCTAAAGGTTAGCATTTCACTTTTTTTTAAGATTTTTATTTTTATGGATATGAGTGCACTGTCACTGTCTTCAGACACACCAGAAAAGGGCTTCAGATCCCATTACAGATGGTTGTGAGCCACCATGCAGTTGTGGGAAATTGAACTCAGGACCTTTGGAAGAGAGCAGTTAAGAGTGCTCTTAACTGCTAAGCCATCTCTCCAGCCCAACATCTCACTTCTTTAGACCACTATTTATAACAAGATTACTACTACATACAATATACTGTACAGAGTGGATACAAATATAAAAATCAGGATACCTCGTCTTCATAAATCTCTCAGAAAGAGACAATGGTGCCAGGAACAGTAACTGGCATGGCAGAAATATGCCATTTAAGCTAGGAATGTAGCTTGGTTACTATAGTATTTGCCTAGCACAGAAAACCTTAGCACCATACTAAACCAGCCATACCTATAACCTAACACTCAGGAGGGATAGTTTGAGCCTACTCTATACTTCATGAGGCTATTTCATGAGGGTCTTTAAAAAGGGGGGAAATGAGGGGGGGGGTGGCCGTGGGGGGGTGTCATGCATGGAGACTGGAGAGGTTGCTCAAAGGTTAAAGCAAACAAGTTAGCTGTTTACGACCACCTATAACTCCACCTCTGTGGTATTCAGTGCCTCTGCCTTCTAATGACAAATGCACTCATGTAATTAAAAATAAAGTAAGTCATAATGGGCAACAGTGGTCTACACCTTTAATCCCAGCACTCTAAAAGGCAGAGGCAAGTGGATCTCTGTAAGTTCCAGGTCTATGTAGTGAGTTCCAGAACAACCAACACTATATAAAGAAACACTGTGTAAAACACAATTATTTTTTAAATAAGGTATGCACATACTATAATGAGGTTAAAGGAAGAAGTAGGTAGTGTGGTTAATAAGATTAGAAGCCCAGCTAAAGCTGTAATGATAAATAAAAATTCATTAACAGATCTCCATTCCTCACTTTAAAAAAAGAGCAGTCTCTGACATAAGACATTTTAAGGACCAAAAGACTCAGTCACCAATGTGATCATGTTGGCATAATTTAGATGCCCAATACCCACAGAAAAGGCCAGGGGCACGCTATCTGTACACCCAAAACCAGGAGAGAAGTTACAAGTGGATCCTTAGAGCGACTAGACAGTCAATGCAGATTGCCTTCTGCTTCACCAAAAGTAAATAAGTAATTAATTAGTAAGGAATGCCTTAAAAAGTGAAATTAAGAGCGACTAACACTACACTTGTCGTTGCCCTTAGATTTCCACATGTACTTTACTGTGTGTGTGTGTACACACTAACACCACACATACATGCACACACCCTTATAAACATATACCTCCCCATGTGACATAAAAGAATCAAGTCTCAAAGCTGAGCTTCAAAGCCTTGGTTTGTTTGTACAATACTTCAGTGCAGGCACCCTCTAACTGAATCACATGGAGTTTGTTAACAATATTATTGGGACTAAAACAAATGCTGAAAACAGTAGTTGTACTCTTGCTCTTTTAAGTACTATCAAATAAGATTGAGTAGAGAAAACATCCAAGTTAAAGGAAATAAACACTTTCACTTCAACCAGTTACAAATAATTTCCTTAAAAGCAAAAAACTTTGAGCCAGGTGTGGTGGTACACACCATAAACTCAGGAAGTCAGAGCCAGACTGGGCTACAAAAGAAGTCTGGGCCTTCCTGGCTTCAACAGTAAAATCCGAATGAAGTGTACAAATGTATTCAACAAACTCACACATATTAGAGCATATCTGACTGTAAATGCCTCTTACAGAATACACCAGAGTTCAAGCATGCCCTCTCTCACCATACTACACAGTACATTACTACAAAGCATCCTGTTTTCCAATGAATTTTAAAGGTTGATTTAATCAGAGGTCCTAGATTCTGGGTAGAAAAGAACATGCCTTTATTTTTTAATAACCTCTAAAATTTAAAATTAATAAAAATTAGGGATATATGGGAAAAAAACAGAAACCAAGAAGACTGTTGTTGCTGTCTAGCCTATTGACAGAACTGTAAAACTTTCCTTAGAACACTCACCAATTTAAGTCTACATAAAGAAAGGAACAGTATCTCAAATGCAAAATGTGAAAGCAAATGTTTTTAAGACTTAATTAATTCACAGTTGCAGGTTAATTTACCCAAATTAACCCTTGCTACACTGCATTAGATGTGTGTGCTTATGTATCTGCATATGTGTATTTCAAAGTGAAATGATTGTCAACACTGATGTGAAAGCAGAAGGAGCTTTACCCAAAATAGGTTTAACTTGGGAAGATGGCTCAGTGGATACAGTGTTTATTAGGATCCTAGGTCCTATTTAACAGCCAGGTAGCCATAGCCATCACTGTTTATCTCTTGGGAGGCAGAGGCTATGTTTTGAACAAGATCAACAAGCTGCAGATTCAACCTAAAGACCCTGCATCAGTGGAAACTGGTAAAAGGAGATAGCTGAAGTCAATCCAGGCTTCTACACACATGCAAACAAATACACATATAGGTGTGTAGGTGTGTGTGTGTTAGTTAGTTAGTAGTTAGTTAGTTAGTTAGTTAGTTAGTTAACATACAGTCCATAGGAAAACCAGCAAAAGGGGCTATATGATATGCTAAGAAAAGAGAAAATAAAATGTTCAGTTAAAAGAGGGTTTAGTTGGGCAAGGTGCTAACCTAGTAACTGCGAGGTTGGGAGGAAAAGATCCTTAAGTTTAGGCCAACACACTGAGACCTTGCCTCCAAAAACAGAAGCAAACAAAACGGTAAGAGATTTAAAAAGCAGAGGACAGCACCATCTATTACAGCAGGAATTAGTATCTAGAAAGGCAGCCAAGTGTATATGACTCTAGCTCCAGGAAATCTAAACCACCCTCTACAGGCAACTCATATATGTGGCACATGCACACAAGTACACATACATACCAACGCCATATCACACACGCCACACTCTTTAGAAACCAAAGGTAAATTATGATAATAGACATTTGCACATTATACCATCCGACACCTCTAGAACACACATTTGTTATCTCTAGGATGGACAATGTCCCAAAACAAGCCTCAGAAGACAGAAAAGATTAAGGGTGTAACATGCATCTTCTACAGTGGAATAAAGCTTAAAATGAATAAAAAATAAAATCTACAAGTTATTTACAGTAATTTAATATTTTCTTGCAAAAAAATGAAGAAAATTTTAAATTTTCCTGAGAGAATGTAAACAATAGAGAAAAACCTAGTGGGTTCAGCACAAGAATTCAGAGAAATGTGTGAGAAACCAGTGCCTCCCCATCACCAAGAGAGAGAAATAAAAACTAATGATGCCACTCATGTTACTAGAAAAACAAACCAAATCAAACTCCAAAATAGAAGGAAAGAAACCCAGACATCAGAGCATAAAATAATAAAACAGAGACAAATCAAATAATATAGAACAAGAAATGAAAACAGATACATTACATAGCTGACAACAGAAACAATATTACTTCACAAGTACAACTTCACGAGGGAAAAATCTGATCATATAATTTGCTCAAACTGAACTATGACAAAATATCACAGCAGACCAACAGTAAGAAATGTTTATCAATCAGAAAACAAAATTCCTATCAAAAAAGGCCAAAAACCAAACTTTTAAAATAAATAAAGTATCAATTCTTTTAAAATTATTTATAAATCTTAAAGGGGAGGAATTCTAAGTTCCTCCTATCAGACTTCAACTGCCATATTTAAAATATATATATATATATATATATATATATATATATATGGATGAGAAACATACAAAGCATTACAGGTCAATATTCCTAAAAAGCATACATATAAAAAATTCTCAAAGGAGAATGAAGGTCGTGACCCGCACCTTTGATCCACCTAAGGGATACTCTGAACATCTATTCACCAAACGTGAGGGCACCCAACTTAATAAAAGAAACCCTGCTTGAGGTTAAATTACACATTGACCTCACACAGTGATAGTGTCTTCAGCACCCCATTCTCACCAATACACAGGTTGTATAGACGTAAACTAAAGGAAATGTTGCAACTAACTGACATTATAAATCCAACTGACATTATAAACCACATTTACAGAACATTTCACCCAAACACAAAAGTATATTCCTTCTTCTTCGCACCTCCTGAAATTAAACACATACTTGGACACAAAGCAAGTCTTAACAGATGAAAGAAAACTGAAAATAACCCCCTGCACCTTATCTCAACAACATGAATTAATGCTGGATATGAAAAACAGAAAATTTACAAACTCATGGAAAATGAACACGGAATGAAAAATGGGTCAGGACAGAAGTTGAAAAAGTTAGTAACTTTCTAAAAGTGGACGAAAATGAAATCACAGCATGGCCCAAGTAATGGGACACGAGTGCCTACATAAAAAGTGAGACATCTGGTATTAGTAATTTAGTAGCAGATCTGAAAGATCTAGAACAAAAAAGGAAATAACCAACAAAAGGAGTAGATGGCAAGAAATAGTCAAACTCGGGACTGATTCAATAAACTGGAAACAAAAACCAAAGAAGTCAGTATAAAGAATCAATAAAACAAAGTTGATTCTTTGAGAAAACCAGTGAGACCACCAAATCCTAGCAAAATTAACTAAAAGGTGAAGAGTGAAGATCTGTATTAACAAAATTAGAAACAAAAAAGGAGACATAATTGCAGACACTGAGGAAATTCAGAGAATCATGAAAACATTTTAAAAGCCTGTACTCAAAATTAGAAAATCTACCAAAAAATGGGTAATTTTCTCAATATATACCACCTAACAAATTTGAATAAAATCAAGTAAGCAACTGTTTAAGCTGCTTAACCCTTAGTGAAATATAAATGGTAATTGAACCTACCAACCAAAAAAAGCCCAGAACCAGGTAGCTTTTGGCAATATTTAAAGGAAGAGTTACCCCCAACATTCCTCAAATTATTCAAAAAGATTACCATGATCAAGTAGGCTTCATCCCAGAGATGCAGGAATGGTTGAACATATGCAAAACAGTGTATGCACTCACTATATAAAAACTGACTAAAAGACTCTCTCAATACCTACTGAATCCAGTACTTGAAGTCTTAACAAGACCAAGACAACTGAAGGAGATCAAAGGAATATAAATAGAAAAAAAGAAGTGAAGGCATCTTTACTGTAGATCATGTATAACATACATTAAGTAACCCTAAAAGTTCCACCAGAAAACTCCTATAGCTGATATACACTTAAGTAGCAGGACAAAAACATCAGTAGCCTTCCTATATACAAATGACAAACAGAGAGAGAAAGAAATCAATGACACCTTTCACAACCGCTTTTAATAATATAAAATATCAGAAAAGCAAGTTAAAGATTTGTATGATAAAAACACTGAAGAAAGACATTGAAGAAAATATCAGAAGACACAACATCAGAATACAGATCTCCCATGTTCTCATGTTCATGGATTGGTAGGATTGATAGAGTAAAAGCTATCCTACCAAAAGCAATCTACAATTGCAATGTAATATCCATTAAAACCCAACACAATTCCAGAAACTTGAACAAATTTCGCCTTCAGATGGAAACACAAAAAAGCCCAGAAAAGCTAAAACATTCTTGAATAAGAAAACTGCAGGATGTGTCACCATGCCCAATCTCAAACTGTACTTCATTCAGAGCTATAGTAGTAAAATCATCATGGCACAAAAACAGACATGTTGAATGATGGAATTAACTGAACCCAGAAATAAGTACACACCTTTGGAAACCTGATTTTTGATAAAGAAGAGAGAAGAAATAAACACTGAAAAGAGAGACAGCATCTTCAACAGATGGTGTTGGCCAAAGTAGACAGCTGCATGTTGAAGAATGCACACAGATCCACACTCATCACTCTGCACGAAGCTCAGCTCCAGGTTGATCAAAGACTCAACATAACCCAGACACACTGAAGCCAAGAGAAGAGAAACTGGGGGATAGTCTTAAACGAAGCACAGGAAAAGATCTTCTGAACAGAACAACAGTACAGGCACTAAGAGCAACAATTAATACATGGGACCTCATGAAAACAAAAAGCTTCTGAATGGCAAAGGGCTCTGTCAATCAGACAGAGTGGCAGCCTACAATAAAGAACAGGAAAAGATTTTTACCAGCTCCACATTCAATAGAGGTCTAATATCCAAAATATACAAAGAACTAAAAAATAACAGGTCTCCTAAAAACAAGTAACACAATTTTTAAATGGGGTACAAATCTAAACAGAATTCTCAAAGGAAAAACTCAAATAGCTAAGAAACACTTAAAGAAATGTTCAACACACTTAGCCACCAGGAAAATGCAAATCAACCAAAACTACTTTGATATTTCATTTTACTCCAATCAGAATGGCTAAGATCAATAAAAACAAAATGAGTATCATGCATGTGGAGTAAGAACAAACACTCCTCCATTGTTGGTGAGAGTGCAACGTTGCACAGCATGATAAAAATTAGTGTTGGTTTTCTCAAGAAGATAGGAATTGACGATATTCCTCAAGATCCAGCTCTACCACTCTGGGTGTACACTCAAAATGGTGCTTCATCCTACCACAGAGACACTTACTTGTTCAACCATGTCATCACTGCTCTATTCATAACCGCAAATTAGAAGCAACCTAGATGCCTGTCAATGGATGAATGGATTTTAAAAAAAAAGTCGTACATTTACTCAATTAAGTATGACTTGGTAGTTTTTATTTTTTTAAAAATGTGATAATAAAATTCACAGTAAGTTGACAGAGTTATAAAATAATCATCTGGAGTAGAGTAATTCAGAACTAGAAAGACAAATATGGTAAGAATTCACTTACATGTGGATGCTAGTTGTTAGATCATTGGTAAGCAAGCTGCTATCCATATAGCCAGGGGTTAGGTAGAAAGTAAGGGACTGGGGGAGGGGGGTTAAGTCTCTGCAGGAAAGGGAGATAGAATCCATATTTATGGTTGGATAGGAAAAAGGCTGGAACAAGAAGATCAAATAAGAAGGGGGAAGGAAGAGGGAGACACAGAAGGGAAGAAAAGACAGATAAAGCCAAGAGCGATTTGAGGGATTGTATGAAAACTCAATACATATATTAATCCTATACACACACACACACACACACACACACACACACACACGCACACACACACACACACACACGTATATATTATGTATCAGGAAGTTAACATTACAAGTCCTTAACTTGCCTTTAATCCCACCACTGGGCGGCAGAAGCACACAAATCTGTTAATACCGAGCCAAACTGAGCTACATGGTGAGACCCTGTCTCAAAAAAAAAAAAACAAAAACAAAAACAAAAAAAAACAACAACAACAACAAAATAAAGTATCTTAAAAAAAATTACAAATTCTTTTTGTATATATTATGGCTTCTGGCTTTATTTTATAGTATTTCTCTGTGTGCACTAGTATGTAGTGTCTCCACTCTATCCATATGCATTTCTTTTGCTTTTTCTTGTTTGGCTATTTTGTCCTATTCAATTTGTTTGCTTTTGTTTTATCTTATTGTATTTGGTTTTATTTTATTATTCTTTAGAAGCCTGTTTGTTTTCTGAGAGACAGAAAGTTTGTAGACTGGGTATGGGGGAGGGGCTGATAGGAGGAAACAATCAATATATTGCATAAAAAAAATTTATTATAATTTTAAAAAAATACTGTCTACATGCCTCAAAATGATCAACACATTAAATGTAATTTTCTATCAAAATACAAAGAATTTTCTTCAAGGAACTAAAAGGTTGATAACAAAAAACACAAGGAGAGACCAGATAAGGTGGTACAATCTGAAGCAGAGTCAGTTATGTCTCTATGAACTTGTCCCCAGTCTGAGCCTCAGGCCACACAAGGCTATCTGTATATGAGGCCCTGACTCAATAAATAAATACCGCCCTGGAACTGGGAAGGAGCGATTGTTGTGTAGAGGAATGGGAACACACTACCTAAAAAAATTAAAATACCTGGCTTTAAAATATACAGCATCTAAGTAGGGTGTAATTCAGAGCCTAAGAGGAATGGAACTATTGTTATTATAAGTTCTAGGTCAAATGGAGCTACAATGGAATCTCCTCACACACACAAACTTTAAAAAAATAAAAACAGAAAGAAAGGGGTGATGCTAGACACAGTGGTTATACAATGCAGAACAAAATAGGCCTCTAGTTCTAAACATGTACAGTTTCGTCAAAGCATTCCATAAAACTCAAAACTATTACAAGTGCGGAAACATTTCAATAATCATCCCTCAGCACAAAAACATCTTTAGATATGGAAACCCCGCAGGGGGGATGGGGACACCGTAAGCAACTAAAGCAAAAAAAAAAAAAAAAAAAAAAAAAAAAACTGACAAGTCAGGTTTCAAAGAAAGTCTATCCAGCAAAGAAAACCATCAAGACAACCAATTTTCAGAATGGGAAGTTAAGTACTAATTATTCATTAACAAGTGATACACTTCCAACATGTGTAAGAAATTCAACTCAAAAGCAAGAGGTATGTGATACAGAGGATGTCTAAGAAAATACCTCATTATCCCAGAAGTGAAAACCAAAACCACAAAATGTCTTATCCTCCTTCAAGTAGCTATAAAAAATAATAATAAAGACAAAATGATTAAGACTATTCTCATACACTGATAGTGAGAATGTAAATTACCCAGTTAAGGCTGGAGAGATGGCTCAGCAGTTAAGAATATTGGCTGCTCTTTTAAAAGACCAGGGGATACCCATTCAGAGTGTGGTACACCTAGACCTTAAATCATTAATAACCCAAGAGCTAAGAAGATAGCCTTGTGGCAATTTCTGGTATTTAAAAATCATTATGTCTAATCTATACACACCAAGAAAACTTTGACTGTTTCCATGTTACGTTCTGTTCTACATGTACTTTATGCTTATGATAACTAGTAAGATTTCAATGCATACTATCAAACCTTCAAAAAAAATCAAGTACAGACAAAAATATGTTTATATAGTTTTATGGGAAAATGCTTTTAAAAATCTGTACATGTATCTCTTTTTTAAATAAAGTTGTAAGAAAAAAATAATAAAATAAAATAAAATAAAAGACCAGGGGATCAATTCTCAGTACCCACAGGTAATCTTATAACCATCTGTCACCTCAGTTCTAGGAGATCCAACACCCTCTTCTGACCTCTGAGGGAAACAGGCTTATACAAGGTATACTTACATACATGGAAGCAAAACATTCATAAACAAAATAAAAATAAACAAATCTTGAAAAATTAGTTGTTATTATAGAAAAAAATATGCAATGTTTCTGAAAGAGACAGACAGATGAAAAGAGGGAAAGAAAAGGAGAAAGGGGAAGGGGGAGAAAAAGGGAAAGAGGGTAAAGGGGGTAAAGGGGAAAGGGGAAAGGGGAGAAGGTGAAAAGGGGAAGAGAGGGAAATGGAAAGGGGGGAAGGTGGGAAAGGGGAAGAAGGGGAAAAGGAGAAAGGTGAAAAGGGGAAAGGGGGAAATGGGGAAAGTGAAAAGGGAAAGGGAAGGGAGGGGAGGGGAAGGGGGAAGAAAAAGGGGGAAAGGGGGAAAGGAAAAAGAGAAAGAAAAGGGGAAAGGGAGGGGAAGGGGGAAGGAAAAAGGGGAAAGGGGAAAGGAAACCACATGGCAGGGCAGTGGTGGCATTCTCTGGCATCAATAGGGGGAGAGGTCTTTGGTCCAGGGTGGTTGGGAGAGGGAGCACCTTTATGGAGGCAATGGAAGGGTGATGGAGGGGTGGGTTTGGGGGAAAGGGGATAACATCTGAAATGTAAACACAGAGAATATCCAATAAAAAAACGTTAAAAGGAAATGACATGCATTCCTACAAACAACAGGTTTTTTTCCTCCTTAATACTATTTTCCTTAGCTAAAAGAACCTATAGTCCTTAGAGAGTAGTTCATTTCTATCTAGAGGCAAGAAAGATTTCCAAAGAACAATGATCACTGTAGCTTTCTAAGAAGAGGATAAAGGCAGAGTATGTGCACAGAGGAAAAAAAAAAAAAGAGAGAGAGAGAGAGAAAAAAACAAAACCAAAAAGAGAGAGAGAGAGCACACCTGGTGGGTAAGTATGAAATTCCTTTTGTCCACTAAAATAATAAAAAATGAAAACTAAATTGAGGAATTAGAAGCTTGAGAAAATGGTAAATGAAATAATCATCCTCATTTACTAGAGAAAAAATTTGTATGTTAAGTGTAGAATGAGGAAAGCAGTCTTGACTCACTTGAGATCTGAGGTCATGTGAGATGAACCAATCAGCAAGATTGTTATCTACAGCCATGATCAGCTGACAGATGTATAATGTGGGTTTGGTGGAAGATTTGAAGGTGTGTCAAGAAAATGACAGTAGCCATGCATAGTGGTATATGCCTTTGATCCTAGCACTCAGGAGGCACAGGCAAGTAAACCAGAATTGTGAACTCCAGGCTAGCCAGAGTTACATTTGGTTAAAAAAAAAAAAATTTACAAAGACTGACTTAAAGACTTGGAGCTAGAAAAGCAGCAAGCCCATTCATAAGATCCCTGAACTGTAGAGGTTTCAATATGTAAAAAACTAAGAATGTGTGGTGGGGATAAAGGAGGCACCCATGCAACTTCAAAAAGGAGTCACCAATTGTCCCAAATAAATAGCAGTACAACTAGGGTAATGTGTGAACTCTAAGAATGTATGACTGAGAGGAACTGGAGGAGTTTAAAAGAAATCAGTAGTCAAAACTCAAGGTTTTGAACAGATTCTAGGAGAAAAGTCAGGTGGTGGTGGCACATGCCTCTTAGCTCTCAGGAGGCAGAGGCAGGAGAATCTCTCTGAATCAGCCTGGTCTACAGAGTGAGTTCTAGGACAGCCAAGACTACACAGAGATAACCCTGTCTCGAAAACAAAGACAAGATTACAAGGGGGAAAAACAAAATGATGCTGAATCTTCGCCAAGTAAGAAAGAGAATACTGAAGAATACTAATGGGTACATTTTTTAAAAAGAAGATTGCCGGATGTCACTGTCTTAATATGATTTTTTTTAATAAAGGTTGGAAAATGTCGCTTAAAACTCTTAAGGAGCTAAACATAGTGACAAGCACTTTTTAATCCCAGCACCTGGGAGGCAGAGGCAAGTGAATCTCTTGTGAGTTCTACCCAAGCCTAGTCTACATAGAGTTCTAGAACAGACAGGGCTACACAGTGAGATGCTTCCTGTGGGGGTGAAGGGGTGGACACCATGACTTTAAGGGGTTCTTGGAGATAATCCAGCAGTTATCATTGTTTATTGCTGTTACAGAGAATCCCAGTTTGGATCCCAAGTACTCATGTTGGAAAGCTGCCTGTGGCTCCAGCTCCCAGAAATCCAAAGCCTCTTCTGGGTCCCATGTTCACTCCAGCATATACAAATAGACATACACATAAAAAATAATAATAAACTCTAAATAATGGAGGGAAGAAAGGGGGAAAGATATGAATAGGAAAGGAGAGGTGGGGAGGAATATTTTTAAAGGAATAAAAGATTTTGAACTTCCAAGCTTCACTCTATTACACTAATGAAACAAAATAGGAAGGAAAATGGGAATTACAGGGTACACAAAAGCTTTCCAAGAACTCTGCACTCACATAGTAAGAAATAAAGTAATTTCTAGAAAATATCTTAAAACATGAAGCACACTGTTCTGTGAGTTAAGAAGCTTGCTGTCAAGTGATCCCCACAGGCCATACAGTAGAAAACTTCCCAAGTTGTCCTCTGAGGCTCTCCTCCCCTCCCTCCCTCCCTCCCTCCCTCCCTCCCTCCCTCCCTCCCTCTCTCTCTCTCTCTCTCTCACATACACACACTTTAAAAAAAATAAAGTGGGGCTGGAGAGATGTGGAGAGACTGCTCTTCCACAGGATCCAAGTTTGATTCCCAGTTGCACTGTAGTTCATATCTACCTACAACTCCAGTACCTGGAAACCCACTACCCTCTTCTGATCCCCTTCGTTTCCCTGTGTGCACCGTATGCAGGCAAAAGTCATGCACACCCAAAAGATTTAGAAAAGATGAAGCAACCTTTCTTTTCCTAAGAAATTTTACGAGAGTCTATACATACCAAGGGAATACTCATCTTGATAAGCAATGCCCAGATGCCACTGTGGGAGACACAGAGCAGTAGGCAGAATGCCCCAGAAAGCCATCCTCTACTCAGGCCATGGTCCCACAACTTATTAAGTCACTAACTTGTTAAGATTTTGGGAATGAGTCTTGGTATTTTACTTATTCATTCTTGTGGATACACAATGCACACCGGTATATTTAAGGTATCTGAAGGTACAGAAACGTATGGTTTAGCGCAGGACTTCATAATACCAGTCACTAATAAAACATTTTCCTCTATATTCATATTAACAAAAGCTTTAACAAATACTTGATGGTTCACAAGTCAGAAATGAGTTTCAGAAAGTTGTATTTGTTTTATTAAAATACATTCACATATACACCAAATAATTCAAACTAAATAATGACTCAAAGGAAAAACTAAAAAAGAAAGCTTAGTTTTTACTCTATCAATAGGCATCAAATAATTTAAACAGATGGAAGACTTACGAGTTTCATATCAGATAAATGCTAACACAGACATCGCTATACAAATGTGATGTGTAGTGATTAAATAAGTATAAATGATTATGTATTTTGCCAAAACTCGCATTAAGATCCAATACCTGTCTCCACAGTATTTTCTGTTTCCGTTGTCTCCAGTCCATCCGTGCTGTCCTCGTCTTCCACTGTAGATTTTCCTCTACTTCGAGGCCTACAGCAAATAAATAAATAAATAAATAAATAAATAAATAAATAAATAAATAAAGCAAATAAGCACATAAAATTAATTTTTGGGGGGGATGTTCGCATGTATAACCCAGGCTGGCCTTGGACTCCTAATATTCCTGCCTCATCCTCCCTAACTACTGAGATGTGTACCATGGACTATCATGCCAAGACAAATGTTGAGTTTTAAAACTTAAACACCATATGAAGCACAGTTGGAAAATAGGGCAAATATTAGCACATTAAGTAAAATTTTTTCCTTAAAGCCTGAATGTGAGGGCCAAACCATGTTAATAAATACCTTAAGTTTGGAACTACTAATTCAAGATCTTGCTTGTTTAAAGTGACCTTTTCCAAGGCTCCCTTTGTATCCATTGTTATCTTTTACATTTCTAATAAGTTCTTTACAGAGTTCAGACTTTTAAAAGGTTGTAGTCTACATTTATTGAAATTTAAAAATACCTAAAAATTCCATTTACTAAAAGCTTGTGTAATTGGACCAGCAAGATGATTCAGAGGGTAAGGGTGCTTGCCTCCAACCCTGAGGACCTGAGTCAACTCCTGGGACTCACATGGTGAAAGGAGCAGACAAACCCTGCAAGCTGTGCTGACTCCTACATGTGTATATAAAAGCACAGAAATAAATCAAAAGTAATAAAAAGTAAGTAAATTTAAAAAAAATAATGAGAAAAAAATGGCTTATATAAGTGGCCAAACCTGTAGTTCAAACCTTTAATCCCAGGACTAGGTTAGATCTCTATGAGTTTGAGGTCAGCCTAGTCTATCTATACAGCAAGTCCTGGAGCTTGATTCTACCTGCAGCAACTAATAAATACGTGGGTCTCATTTTTCACTCTATTTTTATAATAAAATAGAAAACATAAAATACTTAAATATATGTAGGGCCTGAGTTCAGCCCCTAGCACCCACATTAGAATCACAAAAGTACCAGTTGACTCTAGCCCAGACAATCTGATACACTCTTCTGTGGGCACCCACACACAGTGGTGTAAACACATAGACCCATACAAACAAACACACACAATTCTTTCAAAGATTCATTTATTTTTATTTATATGAGTACACTGCAGCTGTCTTCAGACACACCAGAAGAGGGCATCTGATCCCATTCCAGATGGTTGAACCACCATGCTGGGAATTGAACTCAGGACCTCTGGAAAGGCAGTCAGTGCCTTCTTTCCAGACCCCATATTAATTTTCCTAATCACAAGAAATATAAAGTTCTGGTGTTTAAAAAAAATTGGTAACAGAGACTAGACACTCCATGAAATCTTAAGATTTGGTTGAAGAAATTACCTTCTGGTATTTTAAGCTAAAAGCTTTAAGCAACATTTGATTGGTCCATCTGAACTCTTTATAGTAGTAAACTATATTGCCCATTCTCTGCATGCAAATATCACACAGCACCGATTACATTCTATTCCCTGTACAATCACCTGAAACTTTCCACTACCTGGCTTCTCTCTCTCCTAAGCTATCTCACCAATTCTGCCTTTGATTTCAGTGGTCAAATCTATAGTCGGGGAAAAAATTGCTCAGTGGTTAGTGGTCATTGTTACCAAGCCAGATGACCTGAGTTGAGTTGCTCACATGATAGAAGTAGAGAACCATCTGACCTCTATGCATGCATAGTAGTAGCACATGTGGCAACACAAATTATTCCAAATATGAGTAAAGTGCAAGAAAAATCCCTGAAGCTATCTACAGCACAGCAAGGAAATATCCACCTCCCAAGTTTAACATTTGAGGCCTTTTTAAACAAATGATAAGTGTGGTTTTCCATCCACACCCCACCCCATTTATCTCTGGAAGATCCCTTCAGTCCTAGATGACTTATGATACATACAAATAACCATTTTAGATGGAAAATATGAAAATATTTTCCTAGAAATTATACAACTTCTATAATTTTCAAGATGAGTAAAGAGGTAATTTTCCCTCTGAAATGGAATCTGTAATGCCAAGTGTGGTTTGAATAAGAATGGCCTTAGTTACCATTTGCAAGAATTAGAAGGATTAGGAGGTGTGGCCTTGTTGAAAGAGATTCAAAAACCCATGTAAGACCTATTCTCTTTCAGCCTCTCTGCCTAGGGAATGTAGCTCTCCATACTGCTCTAGAACCATGCATGCCACCACATTCCCAGTCATAATAATAATTGACTAAGCCTCTGAAACTCTAAGCAAGCACCTGGTTAAATGCTTTCTTTTAAGAGTTGCCTTGGTCACAGTGTCTCTTCACAGCAAAGTACACTGACGTAAGACACCAGGGCTTCATATCTCTGGCACTGAAGGCTTGTGTCGCCACACCAGACATTTATTCTTAGTAAGAACAGAAATTGCTATAATTATTCTTTAGTGATATTTGCCATTATTAAAGTCATTCGAGGGGCTGGAGACGTGACTCAGCATTTACGAACACTGGATGTTTTTCCAGAGGGTCTAAGTTCAATTCCCAGAATCCACATATCAGCTCAAAACTGCCTATATCTCCCATTCCAGGGAATCAAATACACTCACACAGACATACATGCATGCAAAACACCAATGCACATAAAGAAATAAACAAAAACAAATAACTTTTTTAAAAGACAGAATTTGTATAGCCTTTGGCCCAGGAAGGCAAAATGAGAATTTATCCTGAATAAATAATAAAGCACACAAAGTCATTAAGTGAAGGACTTTCATTTGAGCATTGTATTGGTTTGAATGAGAAATGTCTCCTATAGACGTAGACATTTGAAAAAGTCTCCAGCTGGTGCTGTTTAAGGGCTTAGAAGTGTGGCCTTATTGGAGGAGGTGTGTCACTAAAGGTAGCTTTGTGAGTTAAAAGACTGGCACAATTTTAAGTTAGCTCTCTACACTTGTGGTACACGATAAGCTCTGAACTCTGCCCCAGCTACCAACACTCCCCATCATGATAAATTCAAAGCCTCTAGAATAGTGTGGTTCTCTTCCTTCCTAATGTTGAGACCCTTTAGTATAGTTCCTCATATTGGGTAACCCCCAACCATAAAATTATTTATTTGCTGATACTTAATAACTAATTTTGCTGCTGTTGTTGTGAATCATAATATAAATATTTGATATACAAAACACAAAGAGGCTGAATCCCACAGATTGAGAACCACCACTCTAAAAGCACAATACCGAATCAGTCATGGCGTTTTATCAGAGCAATAGAAAAGTAACTAATAGAGAGAGTGTTTAAGTCTCAAAAGATAAATATGAAGAATCTGCAAGTTGGGTCAGCTGGTAAAGGCACTTTCCACCAAGCCTGGTAACTTCCTTTTGATTCTTAGGATGCACATGGTAGAAGATAATCAACTCCAGCAAGTTAAATCCTCTGACCTCCCATGTGAGTTCCATAGCACATGTGCCCTTCCTACATACACAGAAAACAAATTAACTGAAATGTAATTTTCAAAATGATAGGGTGCCAGCAGAGATGTCCCTGTTCAGCAAGAAAAGACTATTCAGATGAATCATTTAAGTGATGATACTCAGCTAAAATCATATACAACTATAGCTAATAACATATAAATCTTTTTATGACTATCTCGCCTATATGAAAAGAGAAGCAACTTTTCCTGCATATTTTCTACACACATACACTGTGTGTATGTAAATAAAACATACCGTGTGTGTGTGTGTGTGTGTGTGTGTGTGTGTGTGTGTAGCATATCAAGTAAAAACACAAGATGGCTCAGTTGAGAAAAGGTCTTTTGCACTAAGATCAACAACCTGAGCTTGGTCCCCAGGATCTATGTAGTAAAGAAGACCAATTCCAACAAATCATCCTCTTACCTCCACGTGTGCCATAACGGGTAAGCATGTATGCTCTTGTGCAGAAACACACACACTGTCAAGAAGTAAAATTTACCTGTGCATCTATAAGTATTCTAAAGTAGGGACAGTGCAAGGTAAATGTGCATAGTGTCTTTCAATGGATTGCTGAGGAAAGTCCAGGAACCTGCATGCCCCCTCTTACTGCATCTATCACTTCTGTCACTTGCTGGCATGACTCCAGCTTCTCCGGCCTTTTTTCCAACTGAGACTGAATACCAGAGACTCTAAAAGAGAGCTCCAAGCTTTCAGCTATGGTTAGGGACTTCTATGTCTAAGTCATTCAGCTGTCCAGACTTGGAAAATGGTTCTTGACTCTCTGGTATGCAAACTGTCACTGCTGCATTAGAGCAATCCAATATATTCCCTATTAATATGTGAAATATATACATAAATTCTGTTCATCTAGAGAGGAACCTATCTAAAATTATGAGCATTCTAAAATATCAAACTAGCTCCTAAGGAACAACACTGTCATTGGCTACACTGAGGAATCTCTCACCACTAGACCAGAAACTCTATAAAAAATGGGGGGAGGAAATGATGGCTAAAAAAAGAGACTTGGAGCGAGCTCTAGAGCAGAGGGGATTCTATGATACACGCTAAGTAAAGACTTAGATGGACAGATGGTGTGTGTGTGTGTGTGTGTGTGTGTGTGTGTGTGTGTGTGTGTGTGTGTGTGTGTGTTGAGTATATGTGAATTACAGAAGATGAATGCTTAAACTAGATGTTTTCTTCTTACTAGAAAGGCAGCTTTTTTTTAAGGTTGGAACTGTTGAGGACATTGTGTAAGCTAGGCAAATGATCAGTAGAGAGCCACATCCTCAGTTTCTAGAAACAAATCAAACTTTTGTTTTTGTTTTGGTTCTGTTGCCTCCCTGAACAGGGATAATGGTGTCTATCTATTGCTATTGTGTTCAGTAGTTACTTAATATGCATCATTTTTATTCCTATGATACATGGATAAGTATGGTAACATTTTAAAAAATGGTGAAAAGTATCAGCAGAATAAAGATTTCAGATAGAGCTTAGTGGAAATATATTAGTGCAGGACCTTCACTACATTAAAGTACAGGTCCTATGTGAAGACTGCCTCCTTCAAATTCTGGCTCTACTACTATCCTCTGGGACTCAGTTGTGAAAAAGGAAAAGAGGAGAAACAATGTCCACCTCAAAAGATTCTATAACAACCATATGTTTGTTAAGATGCTTTAACATTTTTCTAAATGGCTACTTCACCTAAGTTCTCATTGGCATCATCTACACTACAGACAGAAACGGTCTCTGAAAGGCCAAGGAACTTGTGAACCCTGACAGTCCAACTGGTTCCTTTTCTTCTTTGGCATACAGCTAGTTGACATTTTTGTTAAATTTCCTTACGTGTGACTGACATGAAAGCATACTGTCAGCAGACTCTTATCCACTCAGTACTTGTCCCCAAACCTCCCCATGATATGTAATCTATCAACTTGTCTCTTTGTGGCAAACGTCAACATCTGAACCAGCTTCTTATATTGGGGTTGTCATCAGAGATCAGGCCAAGTTCTACACTGCTAAGTTAATGTGATAAACCTGAGATTTTACCCAGCATGGCTCTAACTAACAGTTCTTTGTGAATTTATACAACAATCAACATTTTAATGAAAGGGAAAATAACAAATTCAGGAATTAGCAAGGCATAGTACCTCTGGCCTATAATTCCAT
Source organism: Micromys minutus (assembly GCF_963924665.1). Lineage (NCBI taxonomy): Eukaryota > Metazoa > Chordata > Mammalia > Rodentia > Muridae > Micromys > Micromys minutus. The sequence continues at coordinate 9,981,568 of NC_137958.1, read as the reverse complement.
CAGATGCTCAAAGACATCAGTGTGGTCTAACTAACAAACTCCAAGCTAGTCAGGGCTACACTGATAAAGCATCTCAGTAAGAAAGGAACAAGGATTTGCATTTGTGCAATATTGTATGAAGAAATTAAGTTATCAATTAAAAACACCTCTTTATGATCCTAGGAAGGAAGAAAGGAAGGAAGGAAGGAAGGAAGGAAGGAAGGAAGGAAGGAAGGAAGGAAGGGAGCAAGGAGATTGCTCAGTAAGTACAAGCACTTGCTGCATAGACCTGACCAGTCTGATAATTCAGAGCCCATAAAAATGTGTGGTAAATTCCTATAGTGAAAGATAGGAAGCAGAAAAAGATAATCACCCAGAAACTGGTAGAAGGCAAGAACAATGTCCAAAGTTATTCTCTGACCTGCATGTGTGACCCACATGCAGTATTTTATATATATGAATGAAAGGGTCTCTAAAAAGCCATGGCTAGGCATGGAATTCACTATGTAGACCAGTTGTGAACTGCCATGTGAGTGCTGGGCATTGGACCTGGCATTGGAGCAGACATGTTCTTTGCCAGGTATGGCGGCATACACCTATGACCTCGGCATTCCAGAACACGAGAAGGTAGTATGATAAATTTAAGGACATCTGAAGCTACACAGCAATACTGCCTCCCAAAAATCATATTGACCAAAACAACGAAAAGTTAAAAACATTCTGCTGTAAAGTACTTGGCTGGCATACATGAAACCCTGGGTTCTATCCCAGAAGCCACATAAAATAAGCATAGTGGCCCATGCTTTTAATACCAGCAGTTTGCAGGAGTCCGGAGAATCAGAAGTTAAGGTCATCTTTAACAACACAAATGGCAAAGACAAGCAGAGGATACATGAAATCCTAGCTCAAAAATAAAAAAGCAAATGTTCCTATGTACTCAGGTTTCATTGCACATGGCATCTTATCTACAAGCCAGAGATGTGTAGGCAGAAATATAAGGTTCATAGTAAACACATACAACACCATTAAAACACTTCAAAATAAGCCAGGTGTGGTGGCATATGTCTTTAATCCCAGCACTGGAGGTGAGTCTCAGAGTTCTAGGACAGCTAGGGCTACATAGAGAAACCCTGTCTCAAAAAAATACTAATTATAATTATTTCTTTAAAAAAACTTTAGAATAAAGATATATGATTTATAATAATGTTGAAGAAAGGAAGGAAGGAAGGAAGGAAGGAAGGAAGGAAGGAAGGAAGGAAGGAAGGAAGGAAGGAAGGAAGGAACAAAGAAACAAAGCCAGCCAGCCCCAAAGTCAGCACCCAAGCATCCTTTTCTCTGTTTCCTGTCCACCCTTTATGTGAAGAACCTCCACTACCTCACCACGCTTTTGTTTAAGCACATGGACAAGCAGCCAAACTGAATCATCTGAAACTATGATATAAATAAAACCTGCCTCTCTTAAGATGCTTTTCTGAAGCATTTTGTGAAGGCAACTCAAAAGAAGAAAATTGGTATCAGATATATGGACAGAAGTTTGTCCTGAAAATGCATAAATAATGAGTAACTGGTGGTTAAGGGTAGACACATGCTTGAACTACTTTAGTAGTTCTCAAGTTTGGAGATCGAAAGCACTGAACTTTCTTGATAAGTCAAAAAATAGACTCTCCCCATTTTCAATCAAGAAAATATAGGCCCAGAACAATTAAGTAAATGGCCATGATCAGTGGAGCCATTGATCCAAGTTTCCACTCCTCTCAGATCCTTCCCACCTGACAGTTAAGATTCCTTTAAAAAAAAAAAAAAAAAAAAAAAAAAAAAAAAAAAAACAGGAAGTGGGGGGAAAACACCCAAAAGGAAAACCAAAGACCTTTGATTCTGAGAAAGGGAAAAGTATCTCTTACTTTCTTATCACACACACACACACACACACACACATATATATTCATCCACTGGTTTGTGAGTTTCTAAACTAGTGAGACTTTGTCTCACAATAAAACTAAAGGGAAGGAAGAAAGGAAGGGAGGTAATTTAAATTATATGAAAGTGGTTTAACGAGGGTTTATATCATACAGAAACTATTCCATACATATTTTAATAACAGTGAATCCTCCAGAACTTCAACCTCTTGTTTAATCAGTTTTTCAGTGGAAATGGACTAGTCCCTATCCAAGGAGGAGTAACTATTACTCAATTCTACTCCATGTCTCTACTACCTCAACACACACACACACACACACACACACACACACACACACACACACACACACACACACACACACACAGGGTTTTGTAAGGCACCCATTTTTTGATAAGAGAACTTTACATAGAAGTTTATCCTCTAGAATATACCCATGGATACAAATATATTTAAGGCTGTTCACTATAAAGCAACAATAAACTTGATAATTCATTAAATAATTATAACAGGGGAATGGTTAGTTAAGATGCCTCCAATAAATTTTAAGCCTGTTTCTCTACTGGGATTTCATAAACACTATTGTCCACAGACGTGAAACCACAAATCAAAAAAAGCAACTTTCTTTTCCTCATCTAGCCCATTAAAAATCTATGAGTAGATCTTATCTATCATTGAAGCCTTCCAAACATTTAAGATCATTTCTCTCCTTGATCATTGCCCTAACTCTACACTGATTCTCCCAAGATTATTTCAACATTCCTGCTAATCTAACAAGGTTAAAACCCTCCAATAAGTTTTCATAAATTTATAACAAACATCCCAGCTCCTGGGGCTACAGAGATGACTCAAAGGCTAAGAGCATTTGCTGTTCTTCCAGAGGACGCAAGTTCTGTTCCCAGCGCATGTGTCAGGCAGCTAACAACACCTATTACTTCAGCTCCAAAGAATGGTACCCTCTCTGGCCTCTGCAGGCACCAGGGCAAATGTGCTGGACACTCACAGAGACAAGTAAATAAAAATACAAATAAATTGTTGAGAAAAAAATAAACTGCTAATCATGCATGCAGTCATGTGATCAGCTCCCAGGCATGCAGCCATTGTATGATCAGCTCCTCACTGTACAGGCAATCACATACAGCTTATCATTATGCATTATCACTATGATCAGAACCCTATGGACCTCCCAAAGATGACTTCTTATAATGCCCCTATTACAAAATAAAATCTTCTTTTAAGACATGAGTGTCCCCTGAATATAGCATGCCAATTCTGTTCTGTCACTATGATCTTATCAAAATTACTCCCAACTGTGCTGGAGAAATGATTCAGAGAATCAGAACACTTACTGCTTTTGCATAGGACCCAGGTTCCAATCCCAGCACCTACATGGAAGCTCACAACAACTCCATTCCCAGAGGATCCAATAACCTCTTCTGACCTCAGAGGACACCAGGCATGCAGATAGTGCACTTACATACATGCAAGCAAAATATTCATATACATAAAATAATCTAAAGTAAATAAAAATAAACTTTCTCAAAACTACCTGATCCCTCAGAAAAGACAATTCAATGTCATCACAACAGATTTTTCTTAAATCTGACATTTATCAGAATTCAAATGCTGTTAGTGCATTACCACATGTATTTTTGCTCATTGTACCTGAAATTAAATGTGTGTCTTTCAGCACTCAAATATTTTCTCCATAAGGACAGGTGCTAGAACCCCAAGTGTCTAAAATAATCGAGTGGATAAAAGAGCTTACATAAAACACTGTGACCTAAGTTTGATCTCTGGAAGTTGTCTTCTATACACACACACACACACACACACACACACACACACACACACACACACACACGACAATTTTTAATGTATTAAATAAAATATTACAATCCTTGACATAAGTGAGATTCAATCTTGCTTGATTGATCATTTTTTTACATGTGTTGGTGTTTTGCCTACATGTGCACAATGTATATGCACTGCCTGCAGATATCAGGACACAGCCTTGTTTTCCCCTAGAACAGAAGTTATGAGCTGCCATGTGGATTCTGGGAACCAAACCTGGATCCTTTGGGATAGCAGTGAATAAACCATGAGCCTTTTCTCCACAGCCTTCCCTGGATACATTCTGAGAGATATGAGAGATGTTTTGATGGTTAGTGTTCACTGTCATCAACTTGATAGACTCCAGAATCATCTACGAGATGGGCTTTTGGGAATACCAGTGAGGGGTTATACCAGTGATTGTAATAACTGAAGTGGGAAATGTGCCCACTGTGGGTGATACCATTCCCTAGACAAGGAATCCTGGACTCTCTAAAGTATAGAGAGCAAACTGAGCAGCAGGCATGCATTTATCCATCTCTGTTTCCTGATAGTGATACAATGACAGGATACTTCAGTCTCCTGCCTTGATTTCCCCACTAAGATGGAAATTAAATAAACAACTTTCTCCATTAAAGTGATTTAGTCAGGGAATTTTTATCACATCAATGAAACAGTAATTAAAATAGACATTTATGAGCTAAAAATAGAAAGATGCTCAAATAACTGTGAAGTGCAAAAGAAGGTAGAAAGTTAATATATGCTACGTTATCAAGTTAGAATAGAATGAGTATTCGTGCACACATACAAAAAGAATAGGGGATGAGCATTTCATTTTCTAGATTTCTCTCTAGGCTGTTCGAATATTTATAAATAAAATAAAATAGGATATATTTTATTTATAACTCTTTTGTAATACCGCCCCTTATCTCCTATGTGCTATTAGAAAAAAACCATTATGGTAGGTATTCAATTTTTGCTTGTTTTAATGGTGTGAAGCATGGAACCTAGGCCTTCCCCATTCGAGAAAAGTACTGTACCACTGAATTCTACCCTCGGTTTGTTCCCTTCAGAACATCTAAGACTGCTGTTGTCATTTTTATGACCTAACATTCCAAAATGGTGGATAACTATGTTTCTAAAAGTTATTTTTGGTCCAATGCAGTGGGTGCTGAAAGAAAAGTATCTGACTGAAGTAGCAGATCAATGCTGGCATGATGGACTGCACCTGCCATCTCAGCACTCAGGGCAGAGGCAGAGGTCTGTGAACTTACAACAAGCCTGTCTACACAGGGAGTTCCAAATCAGTTAGGACAGCAGAGTGAGACTGCCTCAAAAGACAAAAAAGAGGGAGGGGAGGAGGAGACCAAACATACTTTTTTTTTTTTTTAATAACAAACCATTTCAATAACAACATAAATCAAGAAAATTTATATTTTAAAAAAGTTTTGAGACTATCTCAAAGGGTGGAGGAGCAAAGGAGGAGGCTGGATATTGTAGAACGTAGCATAATCCTCATATGCACAAGACTGAGAGAAAGGAGCTAGCTGCCATCCAAGGTATACAGTGAGTACCAGCACAATGCAAAACCTTATTTCACAAACAAAAAAGAACATCTAGACAATGTTAAGAAATTTCAATTTAACAAAGGTAGAACAAAAGTTATACAGTACACCTGTAAAGCATAGCACTTAGGAGGTAGAGCCCTTAAATAAGGAGTTCTGGGTCACTTTTGACATTTTTAGGCCAGCTTCAGCAACAAGAAACTCTCCTATAAATAAGTGAATAAACACTAAAAGGCTCTCTCAAAGAATCTTAGGCTTTTAGGGACGACACACATCATCCACAAAAGAGTAAAAATCATTGTCATTCATATATATATATGAGAGTAAGTGAGTGAGTGAGTGAGTGTGTGTGTGTGTGTGTGTGTGTGTGTGTGTGTGTGTGTGTGTGTGTGTCAGCCGGATGGTGCTGGGCTCCAGCCTGGTCTACAGAACTAGTTCCAGGTCAGCAGCCACGGCTACACAGAGAAACCCTGTCTCAAACAACAGAAACAACAAAAACACATATAATTTGACTCTGCTATGAACAGTAAAAATGTAAAATTATCCTGCAACTTTAACAGTTAACACAAAAACAAAATTAAAGGACTATAGTTAAGAATATGTTCTTATCAGTATTGTCAAATATAAATGGTAAACCACATCTTTAATCCCAACAGAAGGATTAAATTGGGAAGCAAAGACAAAAGGATCTCTCTGTGAGTTCAAGACCAGTGTGTTCTAAATAGAGGGTACCAGAATGACACATAAAGAAGCCCTGTGTCAAATACACACAGAAACAAAAAACTAATTACAAAATTTTAAAGATTTTTCTGCTTTCTTGGTTATATTCAGCTTTCTCTTTTGTTTCCTCTGATGTATAAAGTAGTTTTTTTAGATAACTGAAGAGGATGGCATCATGTGCTATTTTATTTATTTTATATGTTGATAGATGAGTGTTTTGCCTGGAATATAAGCATGGTGCACATGTGTGCCTGGTGCCTTTGAAGATCAGACAATGACATAGTTCGTAAAAAATAGTGGTTATGAGGTACCATGTGGGTGCTGAGAATAAAGCCTAGGTCCTCTACAAGAGCAACAAATGAGCCATCTCTCCAGCACTGGTCAATATTCAATTAGTGGCAATAAAAAATTTTTTTAAAAGAAAACATTGAAAAACACACTGTAATGTATTTAATTCTGATGACTTTTTAATTATCAATACCATTAAACAAATGAGGGCAACTGTTCACCGGGAGAACAGGTTTATACTCTACCCACAAGCAGTCAATCACCTATGCCTACCAAAGAAATGATCACAACCACTTTCAATCACAAGAACACTTTTCTACTTATAAAACTACACAACTTATCAAATTTGCCACAAAGGATAAAAGACTGGGACTAGTGGATAAGAGTATTCTGCAATGCCTAAGGGCCCCAATATCTATGTAAAAGTCAATCATAGCTCCACATGCCACACCCAAAAATGGCTGGTCAGGGAAATCCACATATGAATGACTCAGAGTGCAATGGCCACAAAGTGTAGCCAAGACAGAAATCTTCCTTCTAGTTCAGTGAAAGACCTTCTCACAAGAAAATGTGTACAGCCACTGAAGAAGGTAGCATCCTACCCTCTAGCCTCTACATGAATGCACATGTACACTAGCACTGCTTATATGCATGCCCATACCGCAATAGATACAAACAAGTATAATGGTATTTAATACTTTTGAACCTAAATGACTTTTTTGTTACTGTTACCATTAAAACACAGCAAATAAAAAGTGATTCAGAGTTCTATTGACTGCCTGCCTGCCTGAGAAAAGATCTCTCCTATTCAGGCTGGACTAGGACTGCAACTATTCCACCCTCAGTCTCCAGAGTGCTGGCTTTAGAATCTCATAGCCATTACTTTTAGTTTAGTATTCTTCTGATATGGCACTAAATGGTTTTTAAAGAATATAACAGGATCCTATAAGTCCTGTTATTTTATATTTTATACAAATTTAGAGTTGAAAACATGTATACAATGTAACTTTGTAGCTGGGCACTGTGGTGCACCATCTTTCATCTCAAAACAAAAGCAGATACTCTGTATCCACTTTGAGAGCTACATACTGACACCCTGTCTCAAATACAAACAAAAGTAACTTAGCAATTACAGTAATGATTTTATACTTGGATTACACTTGTGATAGAAACAACAACAGTAACTTATTTAAGTTTATACAATTTAGAACTAAGGATAGCTCAGTTGCTTCAGCACCTGCTTAACATTCACAAAGCTCTAGGTTCAATCCTCTGTATCCCTTATCTAGGTAAGGGGGTTCTTATCAGAAATCCTAGCACTAAAGACATAGAAACAGGAGGATGAGAAATTCTGTCATCCTTAACTATAACAGCTGTTTAGAAGCCAGACTGTGACACATGGAGCCCTGTGTAAAAGAGAAAGTGTAATGGTTCATATATCCTTGGCCCAGGGAGTGGCACTATTTGGAGGTATAGACTTGTTGGAGTAGGTATGTCACTGTGAGTGTGAGCTTTAAGACCCTGGCTGCCTGGAAACTAGTCTTCCACTAGCAGATGAAGATGCAGAACTCTCAACTGTGCCTGCACCATGCCTATCTGAATACTGCCATGCCTTGATGAACCTCTGAACCTGTAAGTCAGTTCCAATTAAAAGTCCTTTATGAGAATTACCTTGGTCATGATGTTTGTTCAGAGCAGTAAAACCCTAACTAAGACAAGTAGTTACCAGGATGTTAAGATTTTTTGTTTGTTGTTTTTGTTTTTAAAGGCAAACTCTCTCTTATTTTGAAGGCTAGTCTGGAACACACAGGAATCCAGCAGCCTCTGCCTCTAAATCCTGGGATTAAAGAGCCAGAGGCTGAATAGTTACATTTTTAAACAGTCTTGTCAGTGTTTCCAAATCAACAATACATACATAGCATATACAGCATACACTTAGGTATCCTTTAGTTATACTTTCAGGGGAAAAAAAAAATGGCCAAGCTAATTTATGCGTGTTTCAAGGTACAATTTAAAAAAAAAAAAAAAAAAAAAAAAACTGGGGGAGGCAAGGTTGGTTTTTTTGAGATAAGGTTTTTTTTCTGTGTTAGCCCTGGCTGTCCTGAAACTCAATCTGATCTGTAGATCAGGCTGGCCTCAAACTCAAGAGATCCACCTGCCTTCCAAGTACTGGGACTATAGGCATGTACCACCACCACTTCTAAATTCATTTTTGTAAATAACATACTGCAAGGTTGTATACTGTGGAGAAATGTAACTAGTAAGCCTGTAGAAATAGTTCAGTTGTTCAAGTGCTTGTCCAGTGGGGCAGTAATGTGCCCATGATCCCAAGACTGGGAAAGTACAGACAGGAGGATCCCAGAAGCTTGCTGGCCAGCCAGTCCAGCTAAATCACTGAGCTTCAGGTTCAATTCCTGTCTCAAAAATGAGGCAGGGGGCACTAGGAAAAGGATCAGTGAGTAATGTATTTGCCATGCAAGTATGAGGCCCTGAGCAAAAACCTTAAAATCCATGTTAAAGTCAAACACAGCTGTGCACCTAGTAGATGGGAGACAGAATTCCTGGAAGCTCATGGGCCATCTAGCTTAGTTTATTCGGTAGCAAATAACAAATGAAACTCTGTCTGAAACACAGTAGTTGTCTTCTGACCTCCACATAGGGGTAAGCCCATATCTGCACATATACACATGTGTGTATGTCTATATATACATGTGCATATATATACACATATATGTATACACACACAGGCACAACTAATGCCACCTGAGAGCAGGTTAGCATCCCTCTATATTGTCTTACAGTTTTTATTTTAAAAGAGAATATACACGGGGCATGAGAAATTGCTCAGGTTAAGAGAACTTCCTATCATGAGTTTGAGACCAGAATGATCTACATAGCAAGTTCCAGGATAAGGCAAACATTGAGACCCTGTCTTCATACATACATACATACATACATATATACATACATAGTATCTATTGTGTTGGCTTTATAAAAATAAAACAAAAATTAAAGAAACAAACCTTAGGCCTAGGGATAGTTCACTTAATGAACTGCTTATAGCATGAAGCAAAGCCTGGATTTGATCTTCAAAACATGAACCACATACTACATAATGGGGGAACCTATAATCAGCATTTTCCAGAAAGGCTTTCTTAAACTTAAGGTCAGCCCGGCTACAGAGTGACAATCACAAAAAAGAAAAAGTGGGCATGATAGAAGATACCCAAAATCTCAGCGCTAGGGAGATAGAGACAGGAGGCTGGAAAGAACTGTCTTTGCTGTTGTATTTTAAAAGAACCAAATACTTATCAGTAAAAATACTGAAAATCCTTAAGCCTTTGATGATAAAACTCAAATTGATTTTTACAAATGTTTTAATAAACATTTATAAAATGTGTGCTACATTACTATTTATATTCTAAATAGCTATACACCTTATTTTGTTGGCTTTATCTTATGTGTTTGGGCCTTTTCACTTTATGTACTATGTGTACACATTGCCTGTGAAGACATCATATGCCCTGGGACTAGAATTAAAGACAGTTGTGAACCTCCATGTGGGTGCAATCAAGCCCCAGTCCTCTGGAAGAACAGCAAGTGCTCTTGGCTGCTGAGGCATCTCTCCAGCCCCAGAAGTATATATACATATCTCATTCATAACTGGAGTTGTGGGCTGAGCTTACTGATGAATGCCTGTAATCCCAATAGCAATCAAAAGGTTGGTGCATTAAGGTAAAGAACTTTAATGCCAATCTTGGCAAAACAATGAGTTCAAGGCCAGCATGGGATAAGTAAAACCATGTCTCAAAAAAAATTAAATATCAGGAAAGATTAATCACATAGCCCTGCCAATCTAATACCACTCAAGAAGAAAACTTTCAGCATCATCTCCCAGCATAAGGAAGGCTCTCCATTAAATCCTCCAACTTTATCCCCACAGCAGCAGCAGCACAAGAAAAAACAGGCAAGGCTAGGGAGATAGCTCAACAAGATAGCTCAACAATTAAGAAAGAGTACTTGCATATGCAGTCACTGATAGTGGGATGCTAACCCCAGAGGCTCGCACTGCCCCAGAAACAACTCATAGACTGTATGAAGTCCAAGAAATAAAGAAAACAAAATAAAAACAAAAAAATCTTTATACAACAAGAAAACTTTGACTATTTCCATGTTACATTTTGTTTTACATGCACTTTATGCTCATTGTAACTATTAAGTTTTCAATGCATACTATCAAACCTTTAAAAATATCAAGTACTGACTAAAAAATATATTCACACAGTTTTATGTAAAAATTATTTTAAAATCTGAAAAAAGTACTGACAAAAATGTATTATATAATTTTATGCAAAAAATGCTTAAAATCTGTACATTTATCTTTGTTCTGTAAAATAAAGTTGTTAAAATAAATAAATAAATAAACAAACCTTGGGTAAAAAAAAAAAAAAAAAAAGAAAGAGTACTTGCAGTCTTGAGGACCCAAGTTTGATTCTGAGCTCACACAGCTGTCTGTAACTCCAGTTCAAGGGGATCTGGCATCCTCACACAGACATACATGCAGGCACATAAAAATAAATGAGAATTTTAAATATATAAATAAGATGTTTGATAAATAAGTAAACTGTTAAGACCCCTTTTAATCTCTGCATCTAGGAGACAGGCAGGCAGATTCCTGAGTTCAAGGTCAGCCTAAATATCAAGTTTGAAGACAGTAAAGACTACATAGAGAGACATTGTCTCAAAAGAACAAAAATTTTTTAATTTAAATTAAAAAAGTCTCCTTGCAATGCTCTGACAAGTTCTCCTACGGCTATGATAATCTGCATACACAGGCAGGCAGGCAGGCTTGTTGTGCGTGCACACACGCAATAACACACACACACACACACACACACACACACACACACACACACACACACACACACACACACACACACACACACGGAGGAGAGGGAAGGAGGGAGGGAGAGGGGGGGAGATTAGGAGGGAGAAAATAATAATAAGAAAGAGGAGGAGATAGAAGGAAGCTCCATTAAAGAAAGTAGATCCGACAGACAGCAGCCACCTAAAAAAAGTGGAATGGATTTCTCTAAAGCCTAGATCTGGAATCCCACTTCTATAAAGCCAGCAGAGACTGCCTGCTTGGTTAACTCTTTGCTAACCATGTACTTTCCCCTCTACTGTTTAATTCAAAACAAACCAAGAAGTGTAGCTTATGGTTGTATAACATTTAAACTAATGAAGTTTGTCCAAGACATAAACAAAGGAAACAACCACATCTTCCCATCCTCTGGCTTCACCTATTGAGAACTGTACTGAGGTTAACCCTTCAGTCAATCCTTTCCAATTCCCTATTATGAAGTGAGGAAGTATCTTTGATTTGTACCACAAACACCCACTAGGGCTTTACTACTGCAGTGGAAGCTTTTCACTTTAAAAGTCTGAAATGCTATAACTAGCTTTCTCTTCTTCCTCAGATTTATAAGATATTTGTCGTGATAGTTTGGGGAAAAAAGCATACTTTTCCGAGCATATTTTTCAAGCATCTACAATTACAATTATCCTTCTGTTCAATACACAGTTTTTTCCACCTTTCTTATCCATAATGAAGCTGGCCAAATGTTTTATTGCTCCTAGTACTTAGCAAAGCACCACTGCTACCAAGAAAAGAAGGGGGAGGAAAAAGAAAACTGATGTTGTCTGCTTTTGTTGCTCTAATATGTAATAAACTAGCTTAAATTATGAATTAAATATAGTAATTGTGGTCCTTAAGGTACCAAAGAGTTCTTTTAAAATAAAGGAAAGTTTGAATGATTAGGGGTTAGGCTCTGACTTCCCACACATACCAGGTAAAGAATTGTTCTAGGGGTCTTTCTCTTTCTCTTCCGGTCCCAGGCGCTGCGGGAGCAGCGGGTTACCGTGCAGACATGGCCAAGTCCAAGAACCACACCACCCACAACCAGTCCCGCAAATGGCACAGGAATGGCATCAAGAAACCCCGGTCACAAAGATACGAATCTCTTAAGGGGGTTGATCCCAAGTTCCTGAGGAACATGCGTTTTGCCAAGAAGCACAACAAGAAAGGTCTGAAGAAGATGCAGGCCAACAATGCAAAGGCAGTGAGTGCACGCGCAGAGGCCATCAAGGCCCTTGTGAAGCCTCAGGTCATCAAGCCCAAGATGCCAAAGGGCCCCAGCCGCAAACTCAGCCGTTTGGCTTTCATCGCTCACCCCAAGCTTGGGAAGAGGATTCGAAGCTACATGGCCAAGGGTCGTAGGCTCTGCCAACCAAAGCCAATGGTTCAAACCAAGGCAGAGGCCAAAGCTCCAGCTAAGGCCCAGGCTTCGGCTCCAGCTCAGGCTCCCAGAGGTGCCCAGGCCCCTGTAAAGGCTCCATAGAAAAGGCCCCTGCCAAAGTGAAGACAGACGGACAGACTGCCGTGACACACCCACCTACACACTATTGCAGATGACCAGTGTCCTATGCTGTTTTTACAAATAAACTTGAAACAAGAAAAAGAAAAAAAAAAAAAACAAAGAATTGTTCTAGGAACCAGAACCCCGACTCCTACAGACTATCATCATTTTCCACAAAATATTCTCATCTAAAATGTTACAATTATCTCATAAACTCCAAAATAATAAAATCCAAGAGTTACAATTTAAGACAAAACCAAGACAGCAGATTGCTACACAGCCATAACCTGCACTGACAGATTCTATACACAGGCAATAGGCCCAGGATAATCCCAGGCTTTGAATCAGAGGAAAACAACTGCAAAGAACCAACATTTTTATTCTAAAAAATGTCATCCCAAAGCAACATCTACAAAGAACTGGAAATTATTTTAATATGTTCAGGAAACACAATGCAAAGCTGTTTGCTCCTTCTTTCCATGTAACAATCAATCTCAAATAAAAAATAAAATCCTACAAGTTTGAATCCAAAGTTTTTTTTTCCTAGTTAAATAAATTTACACCAGTCATTTAGAACAAGTGCATTACAAGAAGTGTGGGGGGAGTGGCTTGATAAAAATAGAAACTGGTGGTGGAGTGTGGTTGTACATACCTTTAATCCTAGAAAGTGGAAAGAGGGGCAAGTACATCCCTAGGTTCAAAACCAGCCTGGTTCAATGAATCTAGTTATACCTGAGCCATATAGTGACCCCTTCAAAAAACAGAATACAATAAGTATAAACACACATATACTCAGGCTGGAGAGACAGGACAGCTCTTCCAAAACCCACACTGAGTGACTCAACCTCCTGTAACTCCAGTTCCAGGGCATCCAACATCCAATATCCTCTTGTGACCTTCACAGGCACCCAAAATATAACATATTTATATTCTCCCTATATTCTCTGACTGGAGGGAGGGAGTGACAGGGAGAGAGAGAGAGAGAGAGAGAGAGAGAGAGAGAGAGACAGAGACAGAGACAGAGACAGAGACAGAGACAGAGTGTGCATGCGCATGCATACACACACACACACACACACACACACACACACACACTCACACATACTCTTAAACATTTTAGTCCTTTGAAAACTAGGTTTTAATAAAAATAATGCACGTGGGAGCCAGAGATGTGGAAGCTCAGATAAGGAGGCCTGCTATCAAAGCCTGATAAACTTAACCAAGTTCTGTTCCTGGGTCTCACATGGAAGAAAGAACCAAGTCCCTGACCTCCATACAGATACCTAATATACAATTAATAAAAATAAATACTTAAAATACTGTACTGGCAAAAAGCATTTGTATTAATAGACTTCCTCACACAATCACTTTGGATTCATGCCCTTCTCTGCAACACAAATGAAGATGCTGCACAAGGTGTATTCTCTATTCCAGAATCTTGTCAGCAGCAAGATTAATGACTGACTTTCACCACCACCTCACTTCTCACTCATACCATGCATGGCCCCCTTCTCTTCCCGCTCCAATAACCTTGCCTAAAAGTCTAAATATCACCTACAGACAAACATTACAGACATCTTTATGCAAATTAAGTGAAATATTTTGTGGAAGCTTGAGGCTGTACTTGGTTAGCAACTAGAAACAGACAGAGAATTGCAGAAAAGCAGGGCACAGATGCTAGAAGCAATAAATAACATGTTTATCTCTGCGACTCCCCAAACATTTAACTATTTCTTATTAAAAGCATAAAATATAAAAAGTTTGGCCAGTTAGGCAGCTCAACAATTAAAGGCACCTGTTACCAAGCCTAACAACTTGAATTTGATCCCTGAAATCCACATGAAGAAGCAGCTCCACCAAGCTGTCCTTGACCTCTACAAGTCCCCAACACACATAAATTTCAAAAATTAATGGAAGTTAAAAATACATAAATAAATATGTGTATATACGTGTTATAAAAGAACCAAAATTTGGAAAGCCAGACAACTTACGAACTAGAAGAGTAAAGGCAGTCAGACCTTTAAGTTCCAGGCCTGTAAGTATAATGTAAGGTCCCATCTTTGAAAAGTTTAAAATTGTTAAGAAAAAGAATTTCTCAATAAACTAGGAAATTGTATTTAAGTCCATGATGGAAGAGATTAGTCACTAATGTTGTTTTGCTTAACAGACATGTCTATCAATCAAATGTCCCCTAAATATGTATGTATGCTTGTGCACCAAAATTACTGCTGCTTCTAGCTTTCATTGGAGAAAACTTTTTTGCAGTGACAAAGGCAAACTGCAGACTTGTAACTGATCAATGTACAGAGAGGAGAAATGACTACTGAATGTCATAAACAGGACATCTCTATATCACCCCCTCCAAGGCTTAGGGCATATCACCAAAGATGTTCTTAAGTACAGGGAGTAGAGTGTTGTGGGACAATCTTTCAAGCATGACACAGCAGTTGTACTCTTGAACTCACAGCAGCTGTGTTAATTGAGCAAGACCTGCAGAAGACTGAGGCCTGTCAACATCCTGCCATGGAAGCAGAAAAAGCCCATGAGGTACACACTCTTGCCCAATGATCTTTAAAAAACAAAAAAGTGAAAGATGGAACCTATTTGACATCATACTCTTAATAACAGGTAGAGGGGAAAACAGCCTGATCTGGAATAAAATCAGCAAATAATCAGCAAATATTAGGATTGGAAAATACAATGGCCCCTCATAGACATTTGATTAAAAACTCTAGGAATAAGGAAAGTTTAAACAATTTTCCTCAATCTGTCAAGACATTCTTTGCTTTGATTGTTTCCCAACAGCAGCAAAGGGTCAGCAAGCAGTAAGATCACAAGAGACCTGGTAAACACACAGGCCACTGGCAATGTCTGCAGACTCAGCAGCTCCTGCCTGCCCAGGAAGAAAGAGGAGATAAGGAGCTCAACAACAGACAGGTAGGATGGCTCAGCAGGTAAAGCTTTTCAATCCCAGGACCCATGTGATGGGGGGGGGGGGACCTTCTCACAAGGACAAAAAATCAAGTTAAAGAGAGCTAAGCATGATGGCCAATACCTTTAATCCCAGTACACTGGAGGCTGAGGTAGGCAGACCTCTGTGAGTTCAAGGACAGTCTGGACTACACAGAAAGACTCACAAGAAAGAAAGGGAGGGAGGGAGGGAGGTAGAGGGAAGAAGGAAGGGAGGAAAAAGAGAAAGAGAGAGAGAGAGAGAGAGAGAGAATTAAGTGCAGCTAGCTTCAGGAGTAAAGGGTTACTGAAGAGGCTAGTAAGTGGCAATATAGAAAAGACATACATAAAGAAAGAGCAATGTGGTCAAGGGTAAGTGAAGGCAATCCCTAATATAAGCCATGTTGGGGAGAGATCCACGGGCTGCTGGTTCAGTGGTTAAGAGCAGGGCTCACTGTTCTTCCAGAAGATCCTGAATTCAGTTCTTAGCACCCACATAGTAGCTCACAACTGTCTGATGCTGTCTTCTAGTGTACAGATATGCATGCAGACAGAGCACCCATATACATAAAACATACACATTTTAAAACACAAACCAAAGCATATTCAAATCTTTTTAATTCCTAATGATACTACTGAAAATGCAGTCACCATGTAGAAGCTCATGATATGATCATCTTCCTCAGCTGGGGCCTGATTTACTTCAGTGTCTGTTCCAGGTCTCAAAATACTGAACGCACAGCTCTTTAAGTGCATTCATTTAAGTTACTCCTTTAAGCTCTTTTCTTTTTTTCAGGATTTTGTTTATTATCATTGTATATGTGCCTCTATATCACAGCTTGTATATAAAGATCACAGGACAACTTTTTGGAATTGGTTCTTCCTTCCACCTTTATGTGGATTCCAGAAAACATCACACACAAAAGTACCTTTACATAGAATCATTTCAGTAACCTCTGTGTTATTTTCAAGTTGTTATTTTTTTGTAGGGGAAGGGTGAACAGTGTACATATGATGTGTGTATGAGTCCACATGCCATAAGCATGTGTGGTTAGAGAAAACTTCCAGGATCAGTTTGTTCCTTAAACTCATGGGTTTCAAGGATCAATCTCAAATCACCAGGAACAAGCAATTTTATGCAATGAACCATCATCTTACCAGCCCAAAATAAACTATGTGGGGGGTTGTTTTTTATTTTTGTTGGGGTGAGGAGAGTTGAGACAGCATTTCTCTGTCATCTTGGTGACCCTGGAACTCAGTCTGTTAACCGAATGACCTCAAACTCACAGAATCCACCTGCCTCTGCCTCCCAAGGGCTGGGATTAAAGGCATGTGCTACTATGTCTTGCTAAATATATTCTTAATTATATTTAAGGAATTGATGCTTGTGATATTTTACTTAACAATAAATCTCTATTCACTTTCAATATACTTTCCTGGATAAAACAGTAAAAACACTTGTGTAATTCCATCACAAAGTATTTTGAAATAGGATAATACCCATTTTAAAAAAAAAAAATACTGGCTGCTCTTCCAGAAGTCCTGAGTTTGATTCCCAGCAATAATGGGACCTCTTCTGGCATCCAGGTGTACATACAGACAGGCCACTCATATACATAAATAAAATTTTAGCTGGGCAGTGGTGGCACATGTCTTTAGTCCCTACACTTGGAAGGTAGAAGCAGACAGATCTCTGAGTTCAAGGCCAGCCTGGTCTACAGAGTAAGTTCCAGGACAGCCAGGGCTACACAGAGAAACCATGTCTTGAAAAACCAAAACATTCAAACAAACAAATGCCTTCCTTTGAACATTTGTTGAGTGCTTTCCTAGGGGGAAAAATATTTCCTAAAATTCTCCTCTAGAACTCAGCTCTTAGGAAAAACAATCTACAACACCTGTATATCCAAGATGGACCTCCTTCAGAACACTTTGATTATAGTGGAAATTTACTTATCCAGTGGGCTATGAAGACCTTCAAAGTTCTGAATATGCTTGGAGTAGAGGTCACTGACCTCTCTCTCTCCCTTAAACCATAGAAAACTTGGATATCTATATTTACACATTCTTACTTTGAAAGAGATGAATAGAGAAACCTGTAACCCCTGAAAACATTAGGAGCCACATTTAAGTAACACAAACTATGGTAATAAAATTCAAATCAAGCAATTTTCTTCTATACCTGCTGCTCTACTCTGGCTTAGCTAATACTAATAAACAGATGAATTGCTTACTAAGTACTACCACAGTTCCAACCTATGACAGGTGCTACTAACATTCTACTTAGCAGATGAAACAACCACAGCAAAAGAAGTCATTTGGCCAAGATCAACACAGAACATCTGTCTGAAAAATGCTCAACTTCTCAAATTGAAATGTGGTCTTCTGTTTGTATATACACTTTCTACTTCTATTAACTATACGTTTTTCTACTTAATGCTCACCTGAATAAGAAAGAGAAAAATCAAGTGATTTTATAGCCAAAGACCCACAGGCACAGTGGCTAAACTTTGTGATCCCAGAACACACTAAACTCCATACCAATCTGAGTATAGTAAGACACTAGTAAAACCTAAGTTTTTAATTCATTTGGTGCTTTTAATCTCACTCTCGATCTTCCCCTCTCTGGCAGGAGGGGGGAGTGGCAACAAAGCAGGTTTTCTTCTTGTAGCCCTGGCTATCCTGAAACTGGTTCTGAAAACCAGGCTGGCCTCAAATCTAGAGAGATCCTCCTGCCTCTGCTTCCTGAGTGCTAGGATTAAAGGCATGAGCCAATACCACCCATCTTACATTTTTTTTTAAATGAAACAGTCTAGTCTGTCAACTACAAATACACAAAACTAAACTAATTTTGTTGTTGAAGCTGCCATCTTTGAAGTGATAGGGATTAAACACAGGGCCTTGCACATGCTTGACACTCTACCACTAAGCTAAAGACCCAAGACATTATATAAAAACAACAAAAACAAAACAACAGGAATTCAGCTTGGGATTTCTCCTGCCCCAACCCTGCTTCATATGAAGACTAAACCTACCTACAATCTTATCAAATACTCTATCATTGACCTATCTCCTCAGTCCCTTAAAACAAAAAACCTCCTTAATCTGAGGTAGGGTCTCACTAAGTTGTCCAAGCTGGTCTTGAACTCATTGTGCAGTGCAAGCTAGTTTTGAACTTGGGAGCCAGATGGTGGTGGCACACACCTTTAATCCAAGCACTGGGGAGCAAAGGCAGGTTTGAGTTTGAAGCCAACCAGAGTTTCAGGACAGCCAGGGCTACAAAGAGAAACCCTGTCTCAAGAAACAAACAAACTCCTAGATTGGCTTGGGGCTTTTAAAATTAAATATGTAATAAGTATGCTGATGGCATGATCCTACGTGACAGCAATCCCGACAAATCTACAAAACTAACAGCATTAAGTGGGTTTTAGTAAAATAAAAGAAGCAAGATCCATAAACAAACAACTGTAATTTCTATACACTGGCAATAGTTTAAAGACAATTGTTAAAAAAGAATTAAGAAGCTGAGTGTGGTGACACACTTTAACCCCAGTGCTCCAGAGGTAGAGACTGGTGGAAACCAGCCTGAGACCAGGTTAGTCACTACCACAATAAACTCCAAGGCAACCAGAGCTATGTAGAGAGACCTTGTCTCAAGAAAATAGAGAAGGGTGAGCTGGGTGGTTAAGAGCACTGGCTACTCTTTCAGAGGACTAGGGTTTGATCCCCAGCACCTACAAGTGCAGCACAGACAGCTCACAACAACTGTCTGTGACACCAGGCCCAAAAAAAGCCCTCTTCTTGCCTCTACAAGAATCAAGCATGGTACAGACATACAGGCATGGAAAATACTCATACATACGAAATAAAACCATTTTTTAAAATAATACAAGAAGAAGGAAGAAAGTGAGGAAGAGGAGGAGGAAGAGGAGAAAGAAAAAAAAAATAACACACATTGAAGATCAGCCCAGTAGTGTGTACCCCTTTAGTTAGAACCCAGTGCCTTCAAATCCAGCCAGGGTTACACTGTGACCCAAAACAGGAAAAAAAAAAAAAAAAAATAAAAAAATAAAACTATTTTTTTCTTTTTGTTTTGCTTTTCAACACAGGGTTTCACTGTGTAGTTCTGGCTGTTCTGGAACTCTCACTGTAGACCAAGCTAGGCTGGCCTCAAGCTCAGAGATCCAGGAAAAGGGGCATAATTTTCTCCCAATGATAAACTACCCATACTCAAAAACAGACCTCTCACACACACCTGTGCAAGCAAGCGACTACTTTTTGTGACCACAAGACATGAAAGCAGGAAAAGTATTTAAGAAGGTGAGTAAGAACCGGGAATGAGAAAAGGGAAAGAGGATGAAACTAACTAGAATTCATTTATATGCAAGTAGGAAGCTGCTAAAGGAAAGAAAAGAAAGCAACAACAGACATTACTTTGATAGGCTTTTTTTTCCTGTGCTAGACTCAAACCAAGCCCTTCATACCTGCTAAGCAAAGACTGGTCTTTCAGTATTAATAACCAAGCAACAGAATCACTAGTTATGGCTTTACTGCACCTGCCAAGATGATTTTTCTATCAGGTATGTTTCTCCTGTTTAACATCCTCAATGACTCAATATTGCCCATGGTTTAAAAAAAAAAAAAAAAAAGGAAAGCCCTAATTCCCCAATTTGATCTCTTCCTCCTCCTCCTTTAACTGTAAGACTAGGTCTGACAATTCTGCCATAAGTGATTAAGCATCAAATGACGTGACTTCCAGAAAACGATGCAAGTGCCTATCAAATACCAGCCACATACCAGTTTCTCATTTCCACACACACCAGTTACCTAAGACTTCAGAGATCCAGGTATGGTGGGTCATGCCTGTAGTCCTAGCATACTAAAGATTGAGGTAGAATTTCATCAAGTTCAAAGCTAGGCTGAGCTACAATGAGAAACCTTTTTCCTTTTCTTTCTACCTTTCTATTGATTCTCATAAATTTCACATCATGTACCCCAATCCCACTCATCTCCCCTTCCTCCATTCCTGACCTCCATCCACCCTTGCAACCTCCTCCCAGCAATATAGGACAAAAGATAAAAAATGAAAATCTTGCCATGGAAGCTGTGATGTGTCACATTTTTTAATTTGCAAATGCTCACTGCAATGAGTCTAGAGTGTAGCAGAAGTCAGAGGCCTAGAACCAGATTGATGACTCCTCTCAGATATCCTGCTGTTGCCCTGGGTCATGGAGATCTTTCAGTTTTTTGAATCTGCAAGGTACCATCACAAGCTTCAGCAGTTCATAGATGGAGTAGACACTGGGGTGGGCCAACTCAAAGACCTGGATCTGGGCCTGGGTAATAGCTGAATTGTTCAGACCGCCAGGCCAACTCCCTTGCCTGAAGCTGGCAAGGGACAAGACAAACTCTCCCATGCCATGCCAATGCCACCAAGACCAGCTCTACCAAACTCCACAGGCAGAAGTGAATGAGACCTTTTCTTAAAAAACAATAGGAAAGAGGATAGAAGAACTCCCAGAAATGGTGTATACCGGTGTTTGGGAAGCAGAGGCAGGTAGATCTC
The DNA here is from genome assembly GCF_963924665.1 of Micromys minutus. Classification (NCBI taxonomy): domain Eukaryota; kingdom Metazoa; phylum Chordata; class Mammalia; order Rodentia; family Muridae; genus Micromys; species Micromys minutus. The sequence continues at coordinate 9,960,337 of NC_137958.1, read as the reverse complement.
TGTATAGAGGTCAGCCTGGTTTACAGAAAGTTCCAGGATGGCCAGGGCTACACAGAGAAACCCTGTCTCAAAAAAAAAAAAAAAAAAAAAAGGCAAAACAAAAAATCATTAACAGGGCTAGTGTCATTCTGCATTAGCTGGCAGTGCATTTTCAGTATAAGGAAGGACAGGTATTTTGTCTTATGCTGGCTGACCTCTTCAGTATATAAGTGCTTCTTAGTTAACTTTGCCCAGTATCTTCCCAGATAACAAAGAAGAAGTAAACTCGGCTAATAGTAACATATTTCTTCAGGAACATAAAATTAGGAAAAACAGAAAACAAGATTTACCTTATTTATTCTAAGCCCTGCCTGGCCTAGGGTCATGATCAGAATGTCCTGATCTCACAGCAATCCTCCTCCCACCTTGGCCTACAGATGCTGGCATTACAGACCAGTGGCACACACTTGGAAAAAAATTAAGTCACCTATAATTTCACTGTAATACACAGCAAAAATATTTAACTCTTCCACATGTCAGGGGAGCTGAATAACAACAATATTCAATAATCTCAATAATAGAGTCAAAACCTTAGGCTGGAGAGCTGGCTCAGTGGTTAAGAGCACTGTCTGCTCTTCCAGAAGTCTTGAGTTCAATTCCCAGCAATCACATGGTGGCTCCCAACCATCTATAATGTGATCCAGTACCCTCCCTCTTCTATCATGAAGGCATACATGCAAACAGAGTGCTCATATACATAAATAAAGCTATTAAAAAAAAAAAAAAAACCTTCAAAACCCAGGTTTGCAAGATGTCTCCATAGGTAAAGGCATTTGCTATCAAGTGTCTGACCCGAGTCTGATATGTGGGACCCACATGGTAGAGAGAGAACCAATACCCACAAGTTTTCCTCAGTCATACCACACTCATGCTGTAGCACATATATCCGAACACATACACAATAAATAAAATTGCTGGGCAGTGGTGGTGCACTCCTTTAATCCCAGCACTTGGGAGGCAGAGGCAAGGAGCATCTGGGACTTCAAGGCATGGTCTACAGTGTGAGTTCCAGGCCAGCCAGGGGTACACATATATAAATGTGTTTTGTTTTGTTTTTTAATTACAACCCTGGCTTCCCTTACAGCTACATTGTCAATAAGACAACTATGACTATATTCCAATTAAATGTTCAAGCTTAAACATTGGGTGCCTTTAAAATATTTTTCCTAATTTATTATGTCAATATTTACTTGCATGTGTGTATGCTTATTACATGCATGCCTAGTACTCCTAAAGGTCAGAGGAGAGCACCAGATACCATGGAGCTGGAGTTATGGATGGTTATAAGTCACCATGTGATGGATAGAAATCTAATTTGGGTCCTCTGCAATAATTAGTGCTGTTAACTTAGACAAACACACATGTACAGGGTAATAATGATCTGTGGTCTCCTCCACTCTTCTTCATGGGACACAGATGTAATGGGGCTCTAGTGGACATCGTGGAATTTTAAAGCAAAAGCCATACCCTAGAAGCACAAAGGAGGGTCTCCAGTAGAGTGACTGTGCCATGCAAAGGCACTATACACTAACTTAGCTCCTATCCTGCAGAATTCGATGTGAAGGAAACATCGTACTAGTTCAAGTCTCTCATGTTTTAAAGTTTCTATCTCAAGTGGGAGGAATGGACTGAAGGAGAGATGAAAATGATGGTATACATCTTTTTCCCCACCCCCAAAGATTTATTTATTTACAGTCAGTACACTGTTGCTGTCCTCAGACACACCAGAAGAGGGCACCAGATGCCATTACAAATGATTGTGAGCCACCATGTGGTTGCTGGGAATTGAACTCAGGACCTCTGAAAGAGCAGTCAGTGCTCTTAACCCCTGAGCCATCTCTCCAGATGGTACACATCTTTAAACCCAGTACTAAGATGGCAGGGACATAGGTGAGATCAAGGCCATGTTTAACTACATAATCTGTAGTAGAGAATGACCTTGAACTTCTGATTCTCTTGCTTCCACCTCCCACGTTGAGACTGCAGGCACTAGAGATCAAACAAAGAGCTTCATCCATCTTAGGCAAGCACTCTATTAACCAACTTAAATCTCAGTCCTGACAACAGCATTTCTTAAATACCAAACTCCTCAATAATAATCCATTTCTACATCAAAATAACTTAGAGAAGTAAGGGCCAAAGAAGCAGGAAGCCTCATTTAACTCTCTCAGGAAAAGACCCTTAAAAACAGTAGTCATTATCATTTGTATCAGACATAATTTGGTCCCCTGATTCATAAAGCCATCTCCTTTTGTTATTTATCACATCTGCTGTATTTACTTATCTACTTATTTGTATGTGTGTCCACACAAGCGTGCGCGCGCGCACACACACACACACACACACACACACACACACACACACACACACGTACGTCAAGCTTTATGTGTAGAAGCTTTTCTCCCTCTACCACATGGGTACCCTAAATCAGACCACAACTTGGAAGTAAGCACTTTTACACAGTAAGTCATCTTGACAGCCCAGTGTCCATTATTACTATTATTTGTTGTTGCTAACAAACAATATTTACTCATGATTTCACAATCTTGGCTGGGCTCAGCCAATGGTGTTTCCATTCTTACTAGTGGTTGCTTCTGCGACTGCATTAGAACAGAAAATCAACTAGGACTTGAACCCTGCTGAGTCTCTGCAACGGTCAGTCTGGCAGCCTCTCCCTCTCCACAGATTTCCAGCAAAGTCTAACCCAACTCCTAGCACTTCGATTACTTAAGACTCCCAGTGTCATTACTACTGCCAAACAGGACTTAGACAAGACACAACCATAGGGTACTACACAACAAATTGACTATATGGCCCAGTGGGGTTACAATAGCAGATACCATCTCTCCCTTTATTATTATAGATACCACCTTGAAGTGTACATAACCCCCACATACTATAAACTGGCCTCAAATTCACAGAAATCTGCCTACCTCTGTCTGCCTTCGCCAGGCCTGGGATTAAAGGCAAGTACTACCAGCACCCAGCTACCATGGCATCTTAGTACTACAGCTGAGGGCACTGTCTGAATTTGAGCATGATTACTTCTAGGTTTTTGTTGTTGTTGTTGTTATATAGGACACTCCCAACCTCAATTCCCTCAAAAACAGCAAGATAGCCAAGGAGGCTTTGTTATGAAGGATCAGCCTACTTCTGCCTCCAGAGTGTTGGGATTAAAGGCCACCACATCCAGCTCAGATTAAATATTCTCGATAGTTACACTAGCATGCTAGTGTTGAAATTTTTAATCAGCACAACAGGCAAATCTCTGTGAGTTTGAAGTTAGCGTGGTCTATATATTGAGTTCCAGGGCAGCTAGGACTATATAAATGATGTTGGTGGTGATGGTGGTGATTTCAATATGCAACAGTAAGTATATCATCTGAAAGGAGTCTCACTGGAGAAAAACAAGACACCATAACCAAGTACTTCAACTTTTGTAGCACTAATTATGAAAGATTTAAGATTTCATGTGGTCAACTTTAAACATAATTTGATACTTATATCAAACATGAAATACATTAACATTTCAAAGCTATGTTGAGATCATGCAATGCTTGTCTACCATGCAATAATGCTCTGGCACTGAGGGAAAAAAAAATCTTAAGTAACAAGAAATAGAGGTGGTGGCTCATGTCTTTAATCCCAGCAATCAGGAGGCAGAGGCAGGAGAATCAGTTTCAGGCCATGCTGGTCTACAGACTGAGTTCTAGGACAGCCCGGGTTACACAAGGTTTTTAAACCCTGTCTCAAAAGAGAGAGAAGAAAATGAAGTTTTGTTTTGACTTTTTTAAACTAGACTCCACAAAACAATGGGATTAAGAACAAAAACATATGGACTACAACAACAATCAAACTACTTTGCTTTTAATGTAATAGGTTACAGTTAAACTTAGAAAGTAAATGTTGCCAATCATGAAATATGTAAGAAATGAAGCTAGCAAGATGGCTCAGCACATAAAAGCACTTAGAGCTCAGGCCTGAGTTCGGTTCCTAGATTCCATGTAAACATAGAAAAAAAGCATTCCACAAAGTTGCCCTCTGCCTTCCATATGTATGCCATAAAATATGCATAGATGCACACATAAGCATGGCTGCACACATATCAGACACCCATGTATATACATGCAAACACACACAATACATTTATTATTAATCACAAGATGATAAATTAAATAAATATAAAAAGATGTGTCTGTCATGGTAGTACAGGCCTTCAATCCCAGCACTTTAGAGGCAGAGGCACAGAGGTACAGAGCCAGTCTAGCACTCATAAAAATAAATCTTTAAAAAAGTTATATAATATATATATTATATATATAAGGTGTGTATATATATACATATATATAATACTGAGATTTATAGGTTTGAGTAATGAAAATAATTAAAATCATTTTTTGTTGTAACACTACTAAATACAAAGCTTTCCTAGGGAGTTACTGTTCTTTATAATGAAAAACATTCAGTAAAAACCCTACCTTGAGCCTAACCTGATGGTGCATGCCTTTAATCCCAGCACTTGGATGGCAGATACAGGTAAATGGACTTCTATGTGTTATAGGTCATCTTGTCTACATAGCAAGTTCCAAGCCAGCCAGAGGTAGTAAGTCCCTGAAGAGTGGGGAAAATCCTTCCTCAGCACACATATTCAAAACATAAACTAAATTAAAAAGTAATTACTGGGCTTTCCCCCATAATTTTTTTTAAGCATTAACCTCTGCTGGGTATGGTGGCTCATAACTTTAATCCCAGCACCAAAGGCAATAAATTCAAGGCCATCCAGGGATATATAATTCTGCCTCAAAAGCAAAACAAAACAAATTACTAACTTTTTAATTCAAGAAGTACATTACAAAGTGTATATACCTCTATACATAAAACCAACACAAGTTTGAGCTTGTGTGTACTTTCTATAGAATAAAGTCAGCATTAAACTTACAACTTCACAACTCCTGAAAAGTTTTTCCCCAAACCAACAAAGCAACAGGCAGCCTCTGACACTGGTGCACACAGATTTATCTCTCTCTCTCTTGATAAAAACTGCACAGTAGGGGCCAGAGATATGTTCAAGTGGTTAAGAACTTGCTAAAATATGAAGTCTTCGATACATTCCCATCAGGAGAGGGGTAACTGCAAAGTAGACCACAGCTTGTAAGCAGGTTCAAGTAAATGGCATCCTTAATTACCTATCCTGAGCTAACCCTAAATCCCATTCCTACATCCCCAGGTACTTGTTGAGCATTTCTATCCTCTAGCTATCTGTGCCAGAGGCTTCCACACTCCTCTGCAGCAATGAGGACTTCTCACCACATCTCCAGCAGGCTGCCCTTTGCCTTTGCTATGACACTGAAACAGCAGCACATGTATCCCTGCCTGCTGGTAGCATATCTCTTCATACTTTTTATCTTGGTGGTTTTTCTAAAATAGCCCTCATAAAATTACAGGTGGATGCAGGAGAATCAGGAGTGCAGGAGCAGGCCTCGACTCTTGGAGATCATCTCAAAACATGACTAAAACAAGAACAACCAAATGTTTTTACTCATCTTTTTTTTTTTTCTCCAAGGCCTATCATTCAGAATCTAACTATGACTCTATAGCACATTTTAAATGCCTTGATAACCCTGACTACACTACAACTTGATCCCACTTCCTATATTAAGCCTCTGCCTCTATTCTCCAGGAAAACACTCCTAACTGAAATAAATGTGTTCTCTTGCTCTCTCCAACAGTCTCACTTTCTTATCACTCTACTTGGCTAATCCTCACCAACCCTTCAGGCTTTAATTCAAATACTACTTCCTGAAAACCTTCCAGGACTGTAGTTGGCCAGTGACTCTTCTCTTACAGAGTTAACTATTCATGATATTTAGCATGTTCTGTGAGTGACATGTGCCCAAAGAAAAAACTAAATGTCAGCAGAATCAGATATAGTAGAACATGCCTGTAATCCTAGAAGCTAAGAGGCACAGGCAGGAGACATAAGACAACTTCAAGGCCAGCCTGGTCTACATATCAAATTTCAAGTCAATCACTGATACAGCTTTTTTTTTCTTTTTCTTTTTTTCTTTTTTTTAAGTGAGCAGGGGTCCGAAAGATGGCTCAACCAGTAAAGGAGCCTGCCTCAAAGCTTGGCAATCTGAATTTGAATTGATCTCAAGTCCCATATGTTAGAGAAAACCGATTCCTGCAACTTGTGCTGAGATATCTCCCTCTCTCTCTCTCTCTCTCTCTCTCTCTCTCTCTCTCTCTCTCTCTCTCTTCTCTCTCTCTCTCTCTCTCTCCCTGTGTGTGTGTGTGTGTGTGTCTTCATACATATATATGTACATACAATTTAATTCAATTTATTAATGTTACCCACAAGGAAAGAACTGCTTTTTGTTTTAAAAAGTAAATAGAGGAGCTAGAGAGTTGACTCAGCAGCTAAGAACACTTGTTGCCCTGCAAAGAACCAGAGACTGGTTGCCAGCACTCCACACGGTGACTCAACAATCTATTAACCCCAGTTCCAGGGGATATGATGCCTTCTTCTGACCTCCCCTCAGGCACAGGCAGGCATGCATGTAGTGTAAACATTCATGCAATCAAAACACTCACACATAAAATCCAAATGAAAAAAAAACTAAAAAAAAAAAAAGTTTTTAATTTAAAAGTAAACAAAGCCTATGCCATCTCAAACTGTGCTTTATATAGCTCCTGCTACTCATAGCAGCAACAGCAGAAGTGAAAATCTTTTACATGAAGCCTAACATTAAAACAGAGAAGAGCTGTGTCATTCTTGTTTCTCTAACCTGTGCTTTTAAGTCTTTCATATTCTGCAAGAGATTTAAAAGTCCAATTTCAGGATGTAGAGATGGCTCATACTGAGAGAACCTACTTCTCTTGCAGAAGGCAGCAGAGGCAGACAGATCCCAGTGAATTCAAGCCCAGACTGGTTGACACAGTGAGTTTCAAGCCAGCCAGGGAAAAATATGAAACCCTGGCTCAAAGAATTAACTAATTTAAAATAAATCAAATAATTATTTTTAATAAAATCTTTAGATTCATTAGAAAGTTATGCATAAACCTTTGATCCCAGAGCTTGGGAGGCAGAAGCAGGCAACTCTGAGTTCAAGGACAGCCTGGTCTAGTCTACAGAGCAAGCTCCAGGACAGCCAGGGATCCACAGAGAAATTCTGTCTCCAAAACACACACACACACACACACACACAAACACACACCCCTCAGATTCCAAATTCATGATTGTTTTTCCTGCTAGATATTTCATAACCACTACCAGCACATGGTGATATATAAGACCATCACTTAAAAAAAGAAAATCATACTTATTTTACTTAACTTTTTACAACTTATCTTGCCAAGAAGTTCTAAAGATAATTACTGGGTATAAACATGATAAAGAAAATATTATAAGAGAATGGGGGATTAATCAGCTTGCTAAAAACAACACAGTGGAATACTGGCCGTCACACTTTTCATCTAACCTGGAGCCTACATGGTAGGTGAGCCTATTTCCAAGTTTGTCCTCTGACCTCCACAGACATACTGAGGAATGCATGAGTCCATATACATACACATGTGTGCACACACATATAAATAAATGCAAATGTAAAAAAACAATGCAAATAGAGAAATAGATTAGAACAATGATTCTGTGGCATTAACTTATTACCCAAGAGAATCACAGATGAAATGCCAAAACACCCTCAAGGGCACCACACACCTGTCCACTAGGAAAGCATGCAGAGAGAACTTTTAGTGCTGTGTCTTTTAAAGGATGCTTCTTTTTTTCTTTTAAGACAGGGTTTCACTGTGTAACTCTGGTTGGCCTAGAACTTTTATGTAGACCATGTTTATCTAGAACCCAGATATAGTTTCACCTGCCTCGGTCTGGGATCAAAGGTGTGTACCACCACAATCAAAGATATTATATGTATGAATATTTGCCTGAATATATGTATGCACACCTTATAAGCTTCCCGACATACGTGTGGAAACTCTAAACCACAGAGCCAACTCTCCAGTGCAATCTAGTGTTCTTTATGCTTAAAGACTGACTGAGCTGGAGAGACAGCTCAGTGGTTAAGAGCACTGACTGCTCTTCCAGAAGTCCTGAGTTCAATTCCCAGCAACCACATGGTGGCTCACAACCATCTGCAATGGCATCTGATGCTGTCTTCTAGTGTCTGTAGACAGCTACAATTTATTCATATAAATAAATATAAATCTTAAAAAACAAAACAAAACAAAAAGACTGATCTATTTATTTTGGAAGGTCAATAAATTTACATGAAAGCTCCTTAGTTATAAGCTTACATTGACTTAAAGAATATAAAGGCCAAACAACCACTATCTAATCAAAGAAACTCGTAGCCCCAAAAATAACCTATAATTTTACAAAATAGGTAGGGTAATACATTTTATATCATCTTGTAATCAATTTACAAATTAATGTGTAACCCTGCAAGTTGACTACACAGTGCATCACAGAATTAAGTGAGTAAGAAAAAAATGTAATAAGTCATCTAAGAATGAGAAATTAAACTATATGGATACTTTTAAATTTGCATGGACATTTGCTTATTAACTTAATATATTAACAATGTGAAATTATGATTAAAAAATCATATTCCCAAATATTACAAATTCGTAGAAATAAGCCAACAGCTAACTACAGTACGGCCAAGTTAGAGAACAATCTTCCCAACAGCAAAGAGAGGGTGACAGTCCTAGGACCAGTTTTCAATTAAATTAAAACACTTCGGTGCCTCCTAAAGGCCAAAAATCAGTAGAAATAGGTAGGTTCGTGGGTGGGTAGGTAGGTAGGTGGGTACATGGATAAAGATTTGATAGGATATAATATATTATATATAATCCCCACTTATCTGTTATCTTAAAAGTTAAAAATTATTGTTTGTTTAGCAGGGATGTGCAGACCTACAATGCTCCCTGCTCTGGGAAGCTGAGGAAATATTCAAATGCTAGGCCAGCTCAAGCTACAGATCGAGTTCAAGGTCAGCCTGGGATATATAATAGGCCTTATCTCAAAAATAAATTAATTAATTAAAATAAGGAAGGAGAAAGGTAGAGTAGGAGGGAAAGTAAAGGGTAGGACAGGACAGGATAGGAAAGGAAAGAAGAGACAAAGAACTGGTATCATAAATATTAAATACTTGCATTATCTCAGAAGGTATGAATAGTGATGGGGGGGACTTTCTATTCAACTGTATATACAATAGTGAAGATCAGTTGTCTATCACTTATTTCAAGTTGGCAGATATGAGAAATTTTGTTAGAGAGTCTTAAGAATACAAAATAGCAACAGTTACCAGCTGCACTTCAAGACACCTTGCAAGACATTATCCATTGTTCCTATCCTGTAACAATAACACTAAAGCTGTCTCTCCAATAGCAGTAAATGCCCTCTGAGAAGTGATTCCTAGCACAAATTTGACTCAATAAGGGTTGAAGGCAGTATCTCAGAAACCCTATCCCTGACACCTGCTGCTTCAACACTTTTCATTCACTACTTACCATCCCTGACATCAACCCTGATGACATAACAAATATGGCAGAACACTTCCTGGGCTTCATACTAAAGTCAGGTATGGTAGCTAACACCATTTAATCCCCGCACAATGTCTGGCAGGTCTGTAACACACAAAGCCAGCCTGGTCTACAGAGTGGGTTCAGGACCACAGTAAAACCCTTGTCTTTAAAAAAAAAAAAAATTAACATTAACATAATTAGACCTGCACCCTAAACATTGCCCTATACTGTTTATCAAGGAGCAAATAAAAACATGCTCATAAGGATTATGAGCATTCAAAATAACTAAATGGTTAGAGTCTTTGCAGTTAAGGAGAAATTTCAAGTGTAAATTTCACCGTGAGTTACTTGATTTGTCTCCCCCCAACCCCCAGAGCTAAGGACTAAACCCAGGGCCTTGCTCTACTACTGAGCTAAATCCCCAACCCCTACACCTGACTTCTATACAACAGGAAATTCCTGTGTATATACCTACTTTTAAAATTCTGCCTCAAAAGTAATGCCTTTAGTTCAAAATATTTGCTTTTAGATAGTTACTATAATTTTGATATAATTAGTTAATGTAAAACCTATTAACTACATAGTTTATGCCTTTTAAATGTGATAAGCAAAAAAAAAAAAAAAAAAAAATTCAGCTAGCCAAAACTATAAATACTTGATTTGTTTACTTAATTATTAAAAATTCAAACAATGGCAGAGCATGGAAATATGCTTTAATTCCAGCCTTTAATTCCAGCAAGTGAGGCAGAGGCAGGCAGATCTCTGAGTTCTTTGATTCAAAGGCCAGCTTGGTCTACAAAGCCAAGTACCAGGCCAGCCAGAGCTACATAAGAGACCCTGTCTCAAACAAACAAACAAAGGCCATAAACTTTGTTTCTTCAGTGCACTCACTCTTTGCAATCCCACACTATTCATTTACTGCAAACCTAAATCACATTTGTTACACATCAGTTTCACTTTCAGGGTCTTCACGAACTACAGGTTTTTCCTCATGGATCCTAATGTAGGGAAAACAAGATCGAAAACTCTTTACTTTCCATTTAGCACATTAGTTTCCATTTACATATTTTTAAAAGATTTATTTATTTATTATCTATTTTATGTATATGAGTACACTGTCACTGTCTTCAGACACACCACAAGAGGGCATCCGATCCCGTTACAGATAGTTGTAAGCCACCATGTGATTGCTGGGAATTGAACTCAGGACCTCTGGAAGAGCAGAGGTCTTAACCATCTCCAGCCCTACATGTTTCAAATACAATCAGAGATTCCACTCCCTTCAAAAGATACCTAATTTTTAAGAATTTAAAAGTTAGAAGCCAATTACCACTACATTTTACTTCCCTACAAAAAAATTCTGTGTTGCTTTTCAAATCCAAAAGAAAAAATCTAAAACGTAATTTCCCAAAGTATTAAGACTATACTGTCATTCCTTACGAAAATACTTAACTTCTCAAAAGGCCGTTTTTTTCTTGATTAATAATAGTGCTAAGAATTAAAATAATAATGTGGCAATAACTTAAGTCACCCTTTCTTCTTGTTCAGAGGAGTTTCACTAATGCACCTTAACTCATCTCGATGGGGAAGCACATTGAGTGTGCCCAAACATCCTCAAGTGTGTGACCCTAGCAATGCAAAACTGAGCGATTGTATGTCTACTCTTTCTAAAATAAAGATTTTAAATGCAAATATAAAACATGCTTACCTCAAATTATCCTATAGTAAGACTTGTTTATGTGTTTTGTTTTTTCAAGACAGGGATTGTCTACATCACCCTTGCTGTCCTGGAACTCCCTCTGTAGACCAATTGGCCTTGAACTCCACCTGCCTCTGCCTCCCGAGTGTTAGGCTTAAGAAGATCTTTCAGGCCTGTGCCATCCTGAACCCTCTTATGAGCTGCAGATGTTTTTTCAAACAGTGAAATGGGAAGAAATCGAAGTAAACCTCTAACATGGCTTAATCCCGTGCTGCTTTCTAGAACAGTATTTATGTCAAACTGACCAAGTCCAAAGTTACTCAAAACTCCACATACCGTCTCCAAATTTCAGTCAAGGCAGGCATGTTATGTTATGCAGAACATCACTTTACAATGTAACAGACTGAAATAAACTCGTAACTTTGTATCACAAAGAACCTAATGCAATAATGTACACATCCTCTATACAGTGTTTCTCTCAAGATTTTTCACAGCTAGGTAAGAGCTAGCAGGCGATAAAATATGGAGGTGACTAAAGGCCCTGGAACATTTAGTAGTAAAAAGAAAGCAAAGCCCCCAAAAGGGTACACTGTGTCAATAGCTTAGTGGGTTCCCGAAGCCCAGGCTGCTTGCTATGGCTCAGTTAACACTATTTTTCCTGCAATCGCCAGACACAACAAATGAATGCAGGTAAACCAAACAAACAGCCTATCCATAAATGTGCTGGCTTCCTCCTGCAAGTCCCAGCGCACCCTTCCACCGCCAACAGTTCAATGAGAATATCATACAATGAAATGAGTAAGCAACACTCGCCATTCTGCAACTTTGAAAGATGGTCACCAACCTTCCGCAGCACCCCGAAGAGCCACAATAGCCTTGCAACTAACTCATTGGCACTAAAACGGTTTCCTTAATTTTCAAGCCAAGTTGCCGAATAACCACTTTTAAAGACAACACTTCTAGCCCCAGTTCATCCACCGGGCACAGTCCTCCCGTACGCTCAAAAACAATCGAAAGCCATTCCCTGCCCAGCTGGAGTTGAAGTTACTCGTCCAGCGACGTTCAAAGCTGTCTCCCCCTAAACAAAGTGCTCAGTGCCTTCAGCGCCGCGGAACCCGGCCGCGTTCCCGAAACTCCGGCTCGCCCGCTCACACCTGGGCCCGTGCGATCCCGAGCGCCGGCTGCGGAGCCGGGCGGTGCGGTTCGGGGCGGTGGGGGATGGGGAGGACAGGCTCGAATGGCTTCCTAATGTATCATTAAGGAGCAAAAGCACCGGTCTGGGAGCAAGAAAAGTTAAAGGAGCCGCGAGCTGACAAAGAGCGCCGGCCACCGCACCGGGACCACCCGGCCGCGGCGTTTGACAGCTCGGTCCCTGGCGCCCACAGCTTTGTGGCTCCGAGCGGCCGGGCCGGCAGCAAGCTGGGCGTGCTCGGCGGGGCGTGTGCGGACGCCGGGCTAGGCCCTTGGGAAGCCGCCGGGCGGTTCTCCCAGAAGCGAGGCCGAACTCCAAAGTAAAGTGCGCGGCACGGCCGGCGGGACCTGCGCGGGCGCCGCCGAACCGGGCCGCGCCTGGGCCGCCCCGCCCCCACCGGGCCGGGGGCCTGACAGCTCCGGGCCGCGCCGCCGCTGGCCGCCCGCCTGGCTCCCTCGCGCTCAACTTACTTCTTTCTGGCTCTCTGGAAAGGGGAAGCGCCATCTTTGCGAGGCCGGCCCCGAGGTCTTTTGTCTGCGGCTGCGGGGCTCGGGGCCGGGGCTCCGGGCTCCTCGGGGGGTGCTGGCGGCGGCTGCTGCTGCTCCGCGCTCCGGTCCTCCTCCGACGACATCCTAGTCACCAGGAAAGACACATGGATCCCCGTCCTCCTCCTGGGGGGCTCCTCCCGCCGCAGCGGCCGGTGCCACCGCCGCTGCTGCTGCTCGAGTTGCTCCTCCCCGGCTCAGCCTCTCGCATTTCCCGCAGCCCGGGGAGCAGCAGCAGCAGCAGCAGCAGGTACCGGGAGAGGCGGCAACATGGAGCTAGCAGGACACGCACTCACACACATCGGCGCGGGCGCGCGCACTCGGCGCGCAGGGGCCGGCGGGGGGCGGCGGGCAGGCGGGCGGGGCGGGCGGGGCCGGCCGCGCGGGGCGGGGCGCCGCGGCCAAGGATGGGGCCGGCAGGGCCGGCGGGGCCGGGCTGGAGGGCGGCGCCGAGCGGGGCGGGGCGGGGCGCGGCGCGAGGGGCGCGGGCCGGGGGCGGCCGCAGGGGTCTCCGTCCGGCCCCTCCCTCCCTCAGGCCGCCCGCGGCTGGAGGAGAAAGGGCCGCGGAGGGGGCGGCGGGGCGGGGACAGCCACCCCTCCCCCGCGCCGTCAGCCCGTCAGGCCCACGCCGCGGCGAAGTTTTGACAGCTGCTCCAGTTGTTGTGGTGGGTTCCGGGGTGGTGCGAGCGCCGGCCCCTCAGTCGCGCGCTGGCAATCGCTCGCTCACACACTGCCCGCTTACGGCGTTTCCCTATGGCTAGCTCCCTCGCTCTCGCTGCTCCCTATCGCTTGCCCGCTCTCCCGCCGGCGTGGCTCCCTCAAGCTCGGGATCGCTCCCTCACGCTAGCTTTCGGCTCCATCAAGCTTGGCTCCCTCACGCTGGGCTCCCCTCTCGCTCGCTCGCTCGCGAACGCTCCCTCACGCTCGCTTTCTCTCCTGGGGCAGCAAAGGAGGAAGTTTTGCGGCTGTGCGTTCACCACGCAAACAACACACGCACACGGCAGTGGCCGTCGCGCGAGGCCCGCACCCGGGTCCCCCGGGGCAACCCGCACCACAGACCTCTCAAACTCGCCGCCGGCTCGCCCACACACAGGCGCCTCCCGCCCCCGCCCCCAGCGAGCTGCTGCCACTCACGGGGCTGGCTCCGCGCATGCGCCGCGCGCCGCCCGGCCGCCGCCGCTGACCTCACCGCCCCTCCCCCGCCCGCTCTGACGCGGCGGCGGCTGCAACTCGGGCTCTGGCGGGCGCTAAGCTGCGGACCGGGTATCCGGGATCAGGGTCCGGCCTGGCCCGGGTGGGGAGCGGTGTAAACACTCCGGAGCGTGCACCCGCGCGCGGTGCGCGCACGTGCGTCCGCGAACCCCCCCCCCTGCGGGCGTGGGCCTCCCCGGGCCTCGCGGAGTCCCACGTAGGCTTCCCCAGTGCGGTGCAACCGTGGCAGGACTGCTTTAGATCCTAACTCCAGCTGTAATTTCTCCGTTAGGCGTCTTGTTGTAAACACTGTGAGCCCCGGAGACTGCTGGACCAAAAAAAAAAAAATGATAATACACCAAGCGGGCAGATTGAGTGGATGAAAATGTCTCTACAAGGATAGAAATGCATTAGCGTGAACGTTGCGTGTGCTCAAGATATAAAAATGGAAATACGGCAAAGCGGTTTCCCATTTTTTTTAAAAAAAAAAATTGATTCCTTAAAAATGGGGCTTGAAATCGCTAGGACGCCGCGCTGCTCCGCACTTCCTTTGCACTAGGGACTGGCGTGTGGGAGTGAGAAATAGTAGAGATGGGAAAACAGATCCGTGGAGCACCGTGGATGGCTTAGAGTAGCCTGCCACTCGCTGAGCTGCTCAGAGCCTGGAATCCGAGCGTACTTTGCTATCAGTTCTTTCCATTCTCAACAGTTTCAATGTTTCTAGAGATCCCATTCACCTTTCCTGCCACATGATAGCCAGGTTATTAACACTGAACTGGGATTCACATCTGGATCAAACTTTGAGAGTCTAGTGCCTATTGCAGCTGTAAAAAAAAAATTGTTTATTTTCTTTGTTTATTTGAAATGGCTGAAACTGAGTCCTTGAGTCATTGAATTCCTTCTGGGTTTAATCCCTGCAGGCATTTTCAGATTTATTATATGTATGGTCAAATCTTGGAAAAGGGAAAAAAGGCTGCCGTTATAAAGGTAAGCTACAAATTAAAAGGAGAGAGGAAATTGGTGTTTCTAGACAATTAAATTACTTCTCACTGTGGTATATTGAACCCGGGGCTTCACACACAGCTAAGAAAGCACTCCATCACTGAGTTTTATCACTAGACTGAATCTTTTTTTAAAGACTTTTTAAAGCAATATTTTTGTTTGTATACGTGTCTTCATGAGTTTATGTGCACCATGTATGTGCAGATACCTGAGAAGGTCAGAAGGTGTCCAGCCCCCTAGAACTGGAGTTACAGGCGATGGTGAGCTACCCTGTGGGCACTGGAAATCAACTCCAGTTTCCTGCAAGAACCGTGTTCTTAACCTCTAAGACATCTCTCCAGACCCTGGTCCTGGCTTTTAAATATAAACTTTTAAATTAAAGTTGTTTTACTTTTGGTACTAGAATAAGAATAATATTCGTCTTTAAAAAATTAAATGTCACATTATTGTTGCTATGATTAAAATAGAGGAATGGGCATGGAACCAGGTATGGTGGCCCATACCTTTACTCTCAGGACTAGAAAGGCAAAAGCAGGTGGACCTCTGTGAGTTTGGGGTGTCCCAGTGTAGGGGAATGACAAGGCAATGGGGTGGAGAGGGGATCAGAAGGGAGTGCACCTTTGTGGAGGCAACTGGAGGGGAAAGGGGTATGAGAGCAGGGCCTGGTAAAGGGATAACATCTCAAATGTAAATACAGAGTATCTAATATTTTTCTTTAAAAAGACAAAAAATGAAAATATGAACTTAAAGTGTAGGATTTATGATACTTGGCTTCAGATATGTAGTTTTCAATGTAATTCATAAATTAAAATGTAATTCATAAGTTAAAACAAAAGAGCAAGTTGATAATAGAACATTTTAAAAAATTGTAAAATATGGCTCAAAATCCAATAGTCTTGAGTACTTTGGAGGAGGAAGCAGAGGATCAGTAGTAGTTCATGGGCATTTATTTGGCACTATGTATTGAGCCTAGGATATACCTAAGACCCTATCTCATTTAGGAGAGGGCTCAGCAGTTAAGATCCTGTACTGTTCATCCAGAGGGCTTGGGTTCCATTCCTAGTACCCAGATAAGGCAGTTCACAACTGCCTTTAACTCCAGCTCTGAAGGAATCGAACACCTTTGGCTACTGTGGCACCTGTATCCATGTGCATAGACAGACAGACATACACACGCATACAAGCAGATCTTGAAAAGGTAAGAGGTAGGAGTGGATAGTAAGCTCAGTGGTGCTGCTCTTCCAAAAGACCCAGGCTCAGTCCAGCCCACAGAGGCTCACAGCTGTCTGTAACTTCACTTCCATGGGATATGACACCATTTTCTCACCTCCATGGACAGCAGACGTGCACATGGTACACAGGCATACATGTGGCAAAATGCCATGAATAAATGATTCAGATTCAAGATTCAGCCAGGCAGTGGTGCACATACCTTTAATCCCAGCACTTGAGAGGCTGAGGCAGGTGGATCTCTGTGAGTTTGAGGCCAGAACAGAGCAAGTTCTAGAGCAGCCAGGACTACAAAGGAAAAATAGCAAAAGCATAAGCCTCCCAAATTTGGATGCTTTGCACAACTGAACATAGCTCTTATTTTTGAAAACATAAGATACTCTACATTGTTTCTGATATGTCATTTCTATTTTTACATGTGTTGTATCAACTATAAATATTACAAGATTCAGCCAGGCAGTGGCACACATACCTTTAATCCCAGTGCTTAGGAGGCAGAGGCAGGCAGGTCTCTAAGTCTGAGGCCTCAAAAGTGAACCATCAGAAAGACTAGAGGAAAACTGGAGTTAGTGGTAGCCACCCAACGCCTCTGAACAATTAAGCCAGATATGATAATGTGTGCCTCGTGTCTCTAATCCCAAGGCAGAGACATTCAGATCTCTGTGAATTTGAGGCCAGTCAGGGTTACATAGTGAAACCCTGTCTCAAAAAGAAAAAAAATCTACATTCTAATAATTTTTTTTCTGTTTTCCATTTCTCTTTTTGAGACATTCTCCCTGTATACTACAGATTGATCTCAAACTCACAGAACCCTAGGTATGACAAATATGTACCATCATGCCTGTCCTAACAATACATTAGTAAAAGAGGCACTATTTTTAAAATGTAACAGAAACGAAATAACTATAGCAGCCACCTGTAAAGAGCTGCTTGAAAAGGTCTTTTCACTTCCATACTGGGTTTTTCTAAAACATCGCGCTCTTTCATGGCACAGCTAGTGCTCTCTTAATCATACATAAATAAATATATACATATATATTTTATGTGCTGGGGGACTAGAGAAAATACGTTACTGACAACACAGAAAAAAAAAAGTCTCAGGGAAATAATAAGCAAGAGTGATTCTCCAAGAGTCTAGCAGAGCAGGGACCCCATGCAAATTCATAATCCAGATCCCTTCTTCCCGACTGATGATTGGCAGGTGCCAAGGAGTGTCTCTGGTAAAGTGCAATTTGTTTTGCTTTCAGGGAGTATGAAAGCATCCATAGGGCTCTCTACAAGTCCACTTTGACCGCTGTACTGTTTTTCCTTGAAAGCTGAGTCTTAAATTCCTTGGGGTTGTTTATCCTGGGCTTGTTTGCTTTGCATTCAACACAGAGGATCAGACCAAGGGTTTTGTGCATGTTAGGCAATTGTCTACCACTGAGCTTATACCTTTTTGTATTGATATTTTTACTGTTAAAGTTGCCCTTTGCTGGGGATGTAGTTCAATGGTAGAACCCTTACATAACATGTACCAAGGATATAAATTCATTCCCATCACTGGAAAAAGATACATTAGATATATTACTTTGCATATGTCAGTAAGGTATACACATATGCCTGTATATCTTGGAAATGTTAAGGGAAGAAGCAGAAGAGAATAGGACATCTTCAAAAGGGAATGGTCTGGAGACATTGCTCAGTGCTTAAGAGCATCGGCTATTCTTGCAGAGCAGTGGGGTGTGATCCATCATCCACATGGCAGCTCACAACTATCTTTAGATCTGTGGGATCCAATGCCCTCTTTTGGCCTCTGAGGGCACTAAGCATACCTTCGGTGCACAGACATACATAAAAGTGGTCAAACACTTAAGTGCACAAAATTTAAAAATTTGTAATCTTTTTTTGTTCATGAGAGAGGGGGGGGGCAGGGTCTCATCCTGTAGCTCTTTTTTGTCATAGAACTTGCTGTCTAGACCAGATTAGCCTAGAATTCGGAGATTTGCCTGCTTTTACCTCCCAGAGCTGGGATTAAAGATATGCACCACACATGGTAAAATAGCCTGCCTCCATTTTAGACTTAAAAGCCATGTTATAGTAAAGATAAACTAGCTTTTGTTAATAAACCTGTTTATTATTAAATCTCTGTTTCTCAAGGATTGGGCCATACCTTGCCTGTAACCTTAGCTACAGATGGTTCTATACTTCCTGTTCCAGGAAATGACAGCCATGTCTTTGTTCAAAACGTTATTATAACCATCTTGCAACCCTACCTTGTTTCTTCCTGTGTACAAAACCATTTTTCCTACCAAGACAAATATGAAAAGACCAGTAGACAATCAAAAAATAAACATAGAAAAACATACAAGTAGATGAAATATTTGCATCTATTAATATACAGAAGCACAGTTTTAATGTGAGGTTTGGTGACCAAAAGGTCACCTGGAGGAGAGGCTGCCGACAAGTGCCCTGTGGTAGGAGTTCTCAAGGAACAAAGAATGACTGACACAGGAGGAGGTCTCATTCTCTCCTGTCCCCTCTGCCACATACTGTCCTAGGTTCATCTTCTTTACAAACTCCAGAGACTGCTGACTCTTCATCTCCTCCTCTTGCTGCATCTGTGTCCTTTTCTCTCATAGGAAACCAGGCTTGTTGGACTGAAGACCCTCAATGATCCATTACGTCCTCATCTTAGTGAATAGGGTCTGCAAAGCATGTAATTTCCAAGTAAAATAAATAAATAAAAGATCACATGCGTGGAACATGACTTTTAGAACCATGCCAGAAGCACCATCCTTCTTACCAGATCAAATACATACTGTCAGGTGGGCTAAGGGTATCAAGACCCTGAGTTCAGAGCCTGCACTGACCGCTTATATATCACTGCATGCACTGTATATAGTTAGAGAATGTGTCTAGTGCACTATCAATACACAAGCATCAGGAGTGTCTTTGCTATTATTGTGTTTTTGAAATAGGGTAATGGGCTAGAGAGATGGCTCAGTGGTTAGGAGCACTGACTGCTCTTCCAGAGGTCCTGAGTTCAGTTCCCAGCAACCACATGGTGGCTCACAACCATCTGTAATAAGATCTGATGCCCTCTTCTGGTGTGTCTGAAGACAGTTAGAGTGTATTTATATATAATAAATAAATGAATCTTTGAGAGAGGGGGGAGGGGGAATCAATGAATCTTTGAGAGAGGGGGGAGGGGGAATCACATATCCCTGGCATTCCAAAATTTGCCAGGTATCAACTGGCCTTAAACTCCACTCTTCCTACCTCTACCTCCTACATGCTGAGTCCACAGGTCTGCCACCCTAGATCACATCTTTTGACTTGGAAAAAAAAATCGATATCCAATCTATTTCTCAGAAGAACTTCCCCTTCAAAATAAAATTGATGTATGGCAGTTCTACAATTATTTTGATCTATGCAGAGACAGATTTAACTACAACCAAATAAACCTAAGAACAAGTTAGGATATAAGGTAGTTGGTAGAATGCTTTCTTCAAGTACACAAAGCACTGGGTTTGATTCCCCTCACCAAGTAAGTTTTTAAAGTCTATTGGGGGCTGGAGAGATAGCTCAGTGGTTAAGAGCACCAACTGCTCTTCCAGAGGTACTGAGTTCAAATCTCAGCAACCATATGGTGGCTCACAACCATCTGTAATGGGATCTGATGCCCTCTTCTGGTGTGTCTGAAGACAACAACAGTGTACTTATATATAATAAATAAATCTTGTTTTAAAAAGTCTATTGGAACCTGATTTATGGAACTGACTTAGAAGTCAAAGACAAAGATCAGTCTTATCACTTTCCTCTGTGCTGTGCCTCAGAGAGGAGAGAACTGTGTAACAAAACTGTGTGTGGGGGTGGGGGGAGTGTATGATATTAACGGGCTGCAGAGGTGGCTGAGTGTTTAAGGGCACGTGTTGCTCTTTTGGACCTGAATTTGATTCTCAGGACCCATGCCAGGCAAATCACAGCCTTCTGTAAGTCCAGCTCTAAGGCATTGATATTTTTGGCTTTCCTGGGCATCTGCACTCACATGCACAGACCCATGTGCAAACATGCACGAAGTTCACACACATTTTTTAAAAATTGTTTTGTTTTTGTTCTTTGCCAGAGTTTTTCTGCACAGCCCTGGCTGGCTTGGAACATACCTTGTAAACCAGGCTCCCCTCAAACTCAGAGAGCCACCTGCCTCTGCCTCCTGCGTGCTGGGATTAAAAGTGCACACACCACTGCTCAGCTGAAACATAATTTAAAATAATAAAAATTAAATGTTATGAAAACTACAACTAGGTTCTCTGAAGACAGAAGCAGAACTCACAACTGCCTAGGATAGTGTTTGGATTCCTTGGCCTGGCACAGTGCACCCCAGACAGCCCCTCCGCCTTCCTTGGCCTGGCACAGTGCACCCCAGACAGCCCCTCCGCCTTCCTTGGCCTGGCACAGTGCACCCCAGACAGCCCCTCCGCCTTCCTTGGCCTGGCACAGTGCACCCCAGACAGCCCCTCCCCCTTCCTTGGCCTGGCACAGTGCACCCCAGACAGCCCCACTGTTAGCTTTGTGCTCCTCCCGACTTGCTCTATGGCTTTTAGTTCCAGACAGTGAAATGGTTCTGGCTCTCTCACCCTGCAACCCTTCCCCTTTCACCTGACCAAACCCTTTTCTCTCTTCTGCTGCCACTTAAAACAGTGTCCACCCTTCACCTCTTGTCTCCACAAGGATGCTCCTCTTCCACTCTGGGCCGGTGTAAAGTAAGGTTTCCTGGTCTTTGTCTATCTCAGCCCCTTTTCACTCTGGCTGGCGTGGAACTCACGGTGTAGATCAGACTGGCCCTGAACTCATGAAGATCCACCTGTCTCTGCCTCCCTCAACCTTCTCCTCTTGGGTTTTGAAACAGATGTTTCATTGTCTCAAGCTTCAGACTTGAAGCTATGTTATAACCGAGGATGGCCTTGAACTCTTGATCCTCTTGTTTCTCTCTTGCCAGTGCTGAGATTACAAACCTGTGCCAGTCCCCAGATTACTATCTTAAATTGCTATTTTTTTAAAAAAGTCAAATATTCTAACAGTGTAATACAGTGATATACAAGTTGATACTTACATGCTGGGAAGGAGGGTAGGAAAATGGGTTAAATTATTTGTTTTCTGTAATTTAACCTTTTTTTTTTCCACAAGAGCAGAGAATGTTGTACAGTAAAAACACTACAGTGTTTATAACATACTATAGTCTCCAGTATGAGGTGTTTCAGTCAGCTTCCAATGGTATAGCATTGCATGACGGCATGTATAGAGAGTCCCATGTTCTATGTTCAAAAGCCAGACTGTAGAGAAACTTCCAGGCATGGGGTTGTCAGAAATGACTCGGGGCTAGAGGATAGCAGTTAGGAATACTTGCTACTCTTCAGAGTTCAGTTCCCAGTCCCACATCAGGCAACTCACAACTACTTGATACTCCAGCCTCGGGGGATCCAACACCCTTTTTGGACCTCCTCTGGTGTGTGTGTGTGTGTGTGTGTGTGTGTGTGTGTGTGTACATGCATACACAAATACAAATAAAATACTTTTAAAGAAAATGTCTTAGATTCACTGTCCTTTAATATTTTTTAATATTCTTTTTTAATTTAAAAAAAACAAAAAGATTGTGATGGGTGGTGGCAGCACACTCCTTTAAACCCACTACTCGGGGCAGAGGCAGGCAGGTCTCTGAATTCAACGCCAGCCTGATGTCCTGAGTGAGTTCCAGGACAAGAAAAGCTACACAGAAAAATCCTGTTTTGAAAAAAAAGATATATGAGTGTGGGAATTTTGCCTGCATAAGCCAAAAGAAGGTGTCAGATTGTCTGGGACTGGAATTACAGATGTTTGTGAGCTATTCAGGTGCTGAAAATTGAACCCACATTTTCTGGCAGAGTAGCCAGTGCTTTTAACTGCTGAGCCATCTCTCCACCCCCAAGTCTTTGGTGTTTTCTTGCTTGCTTTTGCTTTTTGAGACAGGGTCTCTTCAAGTTGTCTTGACTGTCCTAGACCTTGCTAGGCCTTCAGCTCACAGAGCTCCTCCTACCTTTGCCTCCTGAATGCTGGGATTAAGTTGTGTGCGAACGCTCCTGGCCGTAACTTAAAAAATAAAACCAGACAGAACTAATCTCGGTTCTTATATAAAATTTAATTTATTTTACATGTATGTGTGTTTGGCCTACATGTAAGTATGTGCACCATGCGGGTACCTGAGGTCAGAAGAGGGCATAGGAGCCCATAGAAAAATTGTGAGCTGCCTTGAACCCAGGTCTTCTCTTCCTGTGGAACTAGCTCTCTGCCCCCTGGCCTTTGATATTCAGTTGTTACAGTTCAGAAACCTTTGACTCTTGCCATGTTCAGCTACCTGATCCCATGTGGAGGACATAATCCACAGTTTAAGAAGCTGGGATCTGAGGGGAGTGGGATTGCCCAGTGGGTCAAGGAACTTGCTACCATTCAGCGGGCTGTGTACTTGGTGTCACAAACTTTCAGAAGCCTGTGGCTAGTAGACTCCAAAATTCTGAGGTCTCACACCTGTAATTCCAGCTCTCTTGAGGCTGAGGCAGAGGAGTTTTGATCTCTAGGCCAGCCTGGGCTACACAGGGAGTATGAGACTAGTAAAGAGAAAACCAAAGAAAACCAAAGGCAGGCATGAGTAGTATACACCTTTATTTACACAGTAGAGAGGAAGAGTCAGGTGGATTTAGGTGAGTTTAGATATCAAAAACTGAGCATACTTGCACACACCTACAATCCAGCACTTCTAATCCAGCGAGGGATTAGAAATTCAAGGTTATTTTCAACTACCTAACCAACTTGAGCTCATGCTATGTGAAACTTTGCCAAAATTTAGAGAAAGAGAGAAGAAAATGTAAGTTTTCTGTTTTGGGTGTTTTGTCTACACATATGTCTGTACAGCACTTGTATGCCTGGTGCTTGGAGACCAGAAAATGGCATGGAAGCCCCTGGAATCAGAGTCGGAGACAAGAGCAGCCATGTGGGTGCTGAGAACTCCGCTAGTCCTCTACGAGATCATCTGTCCAGCCCCAAGTAGGATGGTTTGTTTATTTGATTAAAGAGGAGTGTCTGGAGAGATGGCTCAGTGGTTAAGACCATATATTGCTCTTCCAGAGGACCTGAGTTCTATTCCCAACACCCACATTAAGCAGCCTATAGCTCAGCTCCAGAGGATCTGACACAGGAACACCTGTATACAATACACATATACATAACTTTAGAACAAAGAACAAAATAAGAGAAAATAAGTCAAAATAGTTGCCATGGGTGAGCAAGATGGCTCAGTAGGTAAGGATGCTTGCCTTTAAGCCTGATGACCTGAGTTCTCTCCAAAACCCACATACTGGAAAGAAAGAACAAACTGCCAATGTCTTCTGACCTTCATACACACCATGTATGAGTGCCTCCTCACACATAAAACAAATAAATGTTTTATATATATGTATGTATATATGTATATATATTCAATTTATATTATATAATAATATGTAATTATATATGTTTAATGTATATTTAATTTAAATATAGTATATGATATATAATACACATTTATATATAAAAACATTATACATACACACGCATACATATTGTTTCCAAAGTTCTCATACTTACCTGGCTGGGAAATACTATGATCTCAAATTTGTTTTCCAGAGTAATGTTTATCCATTTGACTGGAGATATGTTGAATCCTGTGATTTCCCCAAATTCAGGAAACTCGACTGGATTATTTGCAATAATGGGGAACGATGTTAAAGCTCTTCCCCTGTTACAGAGAAACAAGAAAGAGTTGTCTACAGTCTTCAGATAATATCTCCTTAAAAGCATTCTCTGAGCCATGAAAACACTGACAGGAAAAGGATTACAAAAATAGAACATACACACACATATATGTTTATATATCCCATTTTAAAAATGTGACAATCATTATTCATGCATATAATAATTCATGCATGAATAATTCATATTCATGCATAAAGTAACAATGTTCATGAAGAATTAGAGAGATGGGGTCATAGGTCAGGTGATACTGTGCTTGCTTGGTGTTCATGAAGCCCTGGACTTAACACCAGCATGCCATAAGCCAGGCATGGTAGTGTTCACCTGTGAGCTCAGTACCCGGGCCTCACTGGCCTCAGTTTGAGACTTTATCTTAAAACAATCAGGACTTGCAAGATGGCTCAGTGGGTAAGATGCTTGCTGCTAAACCTAATGACTTGAGTTCTATCTCTTTACCCAAATGGGTAAAGAAAAAAACCAGCTCTCACAAGCTGTCCTCTGGTCTTCATACACACATAGACACAAATAAAATAAAAATATGAATATAAAGAAAAACTTGCAAAAACAAACAAGCCAAGGGGGCGGCGGGGAGAGAGGTTACAGACAAGGACCTATAATCCCAGCACTTGCTGACTGATGCAGGAGAATCATGAATTCCAGGCTGTTTTAGTTTGATTTTTTGTTGCTGAAATAAAAATAGTATCCAAAAGCAACTTAGAGGAGGGAAGGATTTACTTAGGTTATACTTCCAGGTCATAGTTCATCACCGAGGGAAGTCAGGACAGGAACTCAAGCACACACCATAGCGGAAGCCACTTACTGGCTCACTCTTTTACTACCCATGCCCACCAGTCTAGGGATGGTGTTGCCCAGAGTGAGGTATGCCTGCCCCTCCATAAAGCATCAATAACGATGATCCCTCACAGACATTAAAACAGGAAAATCTGATCTGATTCATTGGAGTCTCACTGTATCGAGTTGACAATAAGAAATAAACAGCACGAGTCAGGTGCAGTGGCACACCAGGTTGACCTTCGTGAGACTGAGGCCAGCCTGCTCTACATTGTGAGTTCCAAGACAGCCAAGACGATTTAAACAGACCCTGTCTCAAACCAAGCCAAATAAACAACAATAAAAAAACAAGAACCAGCATGTGAGCTATATGAGAGACCCCACCTCAATGGAAACATAGTCTAAGATGGCTGCCCCTGGACTAGGGATCCCAGCAACCTTTGCTCCCTTTGCTCTCTCACGTTTGTCTTTTTTTGTGTTGTGTCATTTCTTGTGTTGTTTTGTCTAAGATGGGAATTGAAATACAGCCCAGCACTCCAGAGGCAGCGGCTGCCAAATCCCTATGAATCCATGGCCAGCCGATTCCAGTTCAACCATGATAACTTGTCAATAGATGGAGGATAGATAGATAGACAGACAAATAGGTAGACAGATAAGATAGCCCAGGCTGGCCCTAAACTTGCAATCTTCCTGCATTATCCTTCTGAGCTTCTGGGATTAAAAGTATGAACCACTGGGCCTGTTTTTTGTTTGTTTGCTTGTTTGTTATTTTTTTATTTATGTTAAAAATTCTTTGTATTTGTGTGTGGGGGGGTGATATGTCCATGCTTCTGCAAGTACACAGTACCCAAAGACCAAAGGTAGTGAGAGGATCCCTTGGAACTGCACTTAGAGGAAGTCATTAGCTGACAAATGCCAGATGTAGGTTCTGAGAACCAAAGTCAGGTCCTCTAGAAGAGTAGTATAAGAATTTGCTCATTGAATTTAGATACATTTCCCTCTTTTCTTGCAACAGCTCTTTGGTGAAAATATTAAAACTATGGCCGCCATCCCATCACAATCTATGCTGTTCTGTTTCTCTCAGGGCCAGATGCCAGTAAACATGGACATGTATGGCATTGTCGTGACCTTCCTCCAACCTCAGCCGGCTCATTCTTTGTCCCACCAGGGGCTCTCCCTCACCTATCAAAGGCTGGGTTCATCCCCTATAAATCTGTTTCCTCTGTGAGTTTCCAAGTCTCACCTGTGTGCTTCACCTGGTGCTGATCTCAGAGGGTACTCAAGAAGTGTCTGTTAGATTACATCACAGACATCATTACTCCACCAAACCCAGAGGGGCCAGAGGGAGGCTTCACAACTTCCTTCTCAGCAGCTTTTTGTTGTCCTTTTGCCATTTCGAGACAGGGTCTCTGGCTAGCCTGGAACTCACTCAATAAACCAGGATAGTTTTGAACTCATAGAGATCTTCCAGCCTCTGTTTCCCAAAAGATGGGACTACAGAAGTGCAGCTTCATCCTTCATCCCTGACTTCATTTGAGAGAGAGAGAGACAGGCAGACAGACAGACAGACAAGAGTCTCACCCTTGGTTGGCCTGGAACTCACTATGTAGACCAGGCTGAGTCTGTAGAGATCTGCATGTCTTTACCTCTCAAATACTGTAATTAAAGGTGTAGACCACCAGTATTCAGGAGAGTGGGCCCTGTATCTTGCTTGAGCAGCACAATAAGGCTGGCCCTGGTGGCGTGGGTAAGCCATGCCCAAGGTCATAAGAACAGGAGAGCTGGCCCTGCCTCTTGCTGGCTGCAGCACTGGGTGAGCTAACCTGGGCAGTGCTGAAGAGATTGGTCTGGTGGTGAAAGCTGTAAACTGACATCTATGAGCTGCTGGAGCTTGTGAAGGGGTCAGGCCTACAGATCCAAAGCTGCAGGCACTCCATGACACAGAACAGCAACAGGATATTCTAGAGGACTCCCAGTATTGACAGTGTAGCAGAAGCCAGAGGCCTTGAACTTTACTTGCAAGACGTATGGACAAGTAGGTAAACTGTGACAGACCATGACACACCACAGCTCCAATAAGGTTTTGTTTGCTTGCTTGTCAGGGAAATGGGTGGAATTGGGAATGTCTGATGTGAAATCCACATCTCCTGAACTTCTCTTGTGTTTTTTATGTGGTGGCAGTAGTGGCACTGAGTAGGCACAGCAGGCAGATCTCTGTGAGTTCAAGGCCAGTCTGGTCTACAGAATTAAGTTCCAGGACATCGTCCCAGGGCGATACAGAGAAACCCTGTCTCAAAAAATTAAATAAAGTAAATGTTTTTAAATGAAAAATAAAAAAGTTTAAGAACAAGGTTTTAAAAACGTGTGGGCCACCATCCCCAGATTTTTGTAAAGTTTTTTTTTTTTTTTTTGTGAGTGTTGAGGTGTGATATATGCAAATGAGCACAGCTGTTGGGTCAGAGGTGTTGGGTCCTCTGGAGGTTGAGATCTCTGGAGTTGTAAGCTGCCCAGTGTGAATGCCAGGGTTGGATTCAGGGTCCTCTGTAAGGGCAATGCCTGCTGTGGTCTGTGTTTTGTTTTGTAAGATAAAGTCTTGCTTTCTAACCCAGGACTCCAACTTCAAGCAATCCTCCCTCATTTTCCCCCATACTTCATTCGGCCATGACTTTTTGTTTTATTTTTGTTTTATTGGTTGAGACAGTCTCACTACCAGCTCTGGCTGGCCTAGAACTCCCTATATAACTGTCAGGCTGTCCTTAGGCTTGTGGAAATCCTCTTGTCCCTGGCTCTGGGGACTGAATTTAGATCTGTCAGGCTTGTTGTTGCTCATTTTGTTTTCTTTGCCTTTTGAGACAGTCTCAGTCTATAACCCAGACTGACATGTAATTTGTGATGGTCTCACAGTCTCCAAGTACTGGGGTCACAGGGATAGACTACACAGCCAGTGTGTGTCCTGTTTTACTGTTATTTCTGGGCTTTTTTTTTAATTTTAAAAAATTTATTTATTTATTATATATAAGTACACTGTAGCCGTCTTCAGACACATCAGAAAAGGGCATCAGACCACATTACTGATGGTTGTGAGCCACCATGTAGTTGCTGAGAACTGAACTCGGGATCTCTGAAAGAGCAGACAGTTGCTCCTAACCACTGAGCCATCTCTCCAGCCCAATATTTGTTTTTTCGAGACAGGAGTTCTCTGTGTGGCAGCCCAGGCTATAGATCAGGCTGCCCTTGAACTCATAGAAATCTGCCTGCCTCTGCCTTTTAAGTGCCGGGATTAAAGGCAAATGCCACCACCACCCAGTACACCACCCAGCACACCCACCAAACACATGGCATCTTAGTACTACAGCTCGAGAGTACGATTTGAGTTTGGGCACTGATACCTCCAGCAGGTTACTTCTGTTTTTGATTTTGGTGCTATTTGGGACACTCCCAACCTCTGTTCCCTCAAGACAGCAAAGATAGTCTTCGTTAGGAACTAGAAGTGTTCCTGAATTTTCAACAGTAAAGGTATTTTGGTTTGTTGGGTTTTGTTCCGGCTGTCAGGGTCTCCTCGGGCTTACTGTCCCTCTGTGACTTCATTCCCTGTCTCTGGTTCCATTTGCTACTTTGTGACTTCATCAGAGGGGCAGTTTAGCTCCTGTGGATCAGAACTCACAGGGGCCTTGTTTGCTCAGACTCAGTTTTGGAACTGAACTCTGCACCCCACCCTTGGGTGCAAAGTGGAGGTCCACTGCTGGTTGGCTTCTGCATGTAGCAGGTGATGTGCATTTGGCTTCTGGAGCAGCGTCAAAGATAAATGCCAAGGGTGTGCTACCATTTCTAGCGTGCTTCTAACGGTTGGTCTAACCCATGGCGGTCTCCCCGCCCTACCGGGCCACTCAAACCAGCCTCCAATCAGGCCTAGAACTGCCCCGGCGGCTGAAGCCAGGCCTACAGAACAACCCAGAATCTCAAGAAGAGCCGTCATACATACTGAGGGCCACGGCTGCAGCTCAGACCCTAGCCAGTATCATCCGGTCTTGTTACGGCCCCTACGGCCGGCAGAAATTTCTGGTGACTGCCAAGGGAGAAACGGTTTGCACAGGTCACACCGCTGCCATCCTCAAGGCTCTGGAGCTGGAGCACCCAGCTGCCCGGTTTGTTCAAGAGTTAGCCCAAACCCAGGCTGAGAACACAGGAGACGGCACCGCCTTTGTAGTTCTCCTGACAGCAGCCTTGCTGGAGCAGGCCCAGTACCTTCTGTGGGCCGGCCTAACTCCAACCCAGCTCCGGGAAGCCTTTGCCACGGCCACAGCAGAAGTCCTGACTGCTCTGCCTTCCTTGGCCATCTGCTCTCTAGGGCCTTTGGAAGACCCTTCCTGGGCCCTCTATTCTGTGATGAATACCCACATCCTGTCTAACTCAGAGTATTTAACCAAGCTTGTAGCTCAAGTGTGCTGGGTTAACAGGGAACCAAATGGTAACTTCAAGCCTGAGAGTATTGTGGTGTGCATACTTCAGGGTGGGACGCTGACTGATTCCCGAATTTTTCCTGGAGTAGCAATAGCAGGGAAGCTCTGTGGACGAAAGACTGAGGTGCTAAATGATGCCAGGGTGGCCCTGTTCAGTTGTCCCTTTGGCCCTTCAAATCCATTTGCACCGGCCACACCACGTCTCTCCAGCCCGGAAGAACAAGTAAGATTTCAGAAACAAACTGAACAAGTGGAAAAGGAAATAGCCCAACTGGCCCTTATGGACATTAACGTGGCAGTAGTCTTGGGGGAAGTTAATGAGAAGACGGTGAACCAAGCTGATTCCTGTGGTATAATGGTGATTCAAGTCAACTCCCAAAAGGAGATTGTCTACCTGAGTGAGAAGCTGCGTACTCCCCTGCTCAGTCGGCTCCTTCCTCCTCTTGAGCCTGGGAAGTGCCACAAGGTTTACAGGAAGGAGTTTGGAGATGCTGCAATGATAATGTTTGAGTGGGAACATGAGATTGCACCTTTTCTCTCAGTGGTCCTTAGGGGACCCACCATCCAGGGACTTCGGGGTGCAGAGCAGGCTGTCTACTATGGCATAGATGCATTTTCTCAGCTGTGTCAAGATCCCAGACTGCTGCCGGGAGCCGGTGCCACAGAGATGGCTCTGGCAAAGATGCTGGAAGACAAAGGAAGCCGACTGGCTGGCCCCAATGGTCTGGCCTTTCAAGCATTTGGTCAAGCCCTGACTTCTCTGCCTAAAACCCTGGCAGAGAATGCAGGCTTAGCTGCCCAAAAGGTGATGGCAGAAATGAGTGGATTTCACCAAGCTGGGCACTTCTTCGTTGGAGTGGGAGCAGACGGCTTAGTAAATGTGACTCATGAAGGTGTATGGGACATACTGAGGACCAAAGCCCAAGGGTTACAAGCAGTCGCTGAGCTGGTGCAGCAGCTGGTAACTGTGGACCAGATAATAGTGGCCAGAAAGAATCCTTTGTACAGACAGATCACAAAACCCACCTTGAACAAAAAGGTATCCTCACCCCAGAAAGCAAAATTCTTTGGAAAGTATGTATAGCGACACACTAAATAAATAATGGTCAAGATTGCAAATGCCCTTCAAAATACAGATGCTTTTCTTTTCTGTCCCTCATGTCTGGGGCTTCTGGAGCCTGTTTCTCCTTCCTTCCTTTCTCTTTCTTTCTTTCTTTCTTTCTTTCTTTCTTCTTTCTGTTTTGGTTTGGTTTTTGGGTTTTGTTGTTTTTTGTTTGATGCAGAGTTTCTCTGTGTAGTCCCCTGGCTATTCTAAAACTG
Organism: Micromys minutus; assembly: GCF_963924665.1. NCBI lineage: Eukaryota > Metazoa > Chordata > Mammalia > Rodentia > Muridae > Micromys > Micromys minutus. The sequence continues at coordinate 9,929,518 of NC_137958.1, read as the reverse complement.
GCTTTGTAGACCCAGTTGGTCTAGAACTCTCAGAGATTCACCTGCCTCTGCCTCCCAGAATGCTGGGATTAAAGGTGTGCACAACCATACCCTCTAGGGCCCATTTCTAAAAGATGTGTGTGTGTGTGTGTGTGTGTTAACTTGTGGGTATGGGTGTGTAGGAGGAGCCCACTGAGGTCAAAAGAATGTGTCATCCCCCCTGGAGCTGGAGCTACAAGCAGCTCTGAAGGGTATGTGGGTGCTGGAAACTGAACCCAAATCCTTCGGAAGAACAGCCGGTGCTCTAACCACTGAGCTGTCTGTCCCCCAGCCCATGAAGTCAGGCTGCAGAGCAACAAAGATAAAGATCAGTACTTCCAGCAGCTGGGAGGTGAGAACAGAAAAAGGAGTGGGTCCGTGTGAGACTCAGCTATACAGTGAGTTCCACGTCAGGCTGGGCATTGTAAATAAGACGGGTTTCAAAAACAACAAAGCAATAAAGCAAAAACACTGGTACTCCACTGTTAGAGAAAGGAAGAGCACAGGCTCAGGGTTGCCTCATTAAGTGAGGACAGATTCTCTAGCTAAGACCGTGCCTCTGCGAAGAGAGAAGAGGGGAGAGGGAGAGATTCCTTTTAGTAACTTCGCTCCAATTCCAAGTCTTGACTTTCCTGTTTCCTGTTTCTCTTCATCACAGCTGTTTTTACAGTAACAGTAAGTGCAAAGATACAGTCCTAACAATTTTTGAGTGCCTAGATTTTGAGGGTGGGAAAAAAAAAGAACAGTCATCTTTTCCCATCTCTGAACATCCCTTCTATGGAATCAACATGTGTGAATTTATGTCTAGACAACACTGTAACACTCTAAAAGCACAGTTCCAACTTAAAACAGAAGCTAGGCACTCTCTAATTAATATTAATTTTTAAAAAGACAGTATTTTAGACAATTTAAAAAATAATACAGGAAAAGGAGCTATAAGCAAACTAATTTATTGGTTTGCGGTTTTTAATTTTTATTTAATATTTTTGTTTCTTATTTTTATACTTACATATTTGTTTGTTTGTTTGTTTGTTTATAGAGATAGGGTTTTTCTGTGTAGCCCTGGCTGTCTTGGAACTAGCTCTGTCTTAGTCAGGGTTTAAATTCCTGCACAAACATCATGACCAAGAAACAAGTTGGGGAGGAAAGGGTTATTCAGCTTACACTTCCACATTGCTGTTCATCACCAAAGGAAGTCAGGACTGGAACTCAAGCAGGTCAGGAAGCAGGAGCTGATGCAGAGGCCATGGAGAGATGTCACTTACTGGCTTGCTTCCCAAGGCTTGCTCAGCCTGCTTTCTTATAGAACCCAGGTCTACCAGCACCACCCACAATGGGCTGGGCCCTCCCCCCTTGATCACTAGTTGAGAAAATGCCTTACAGCTGGATCTCAGGGAGGCATTTCCTCAGCTGAGGCTCCTTTCTCTGTGATAACTCCAGCTTGAGTCAAGTTGACACAAAACCAGCCAGTACAAGCTGTGTAGAACAGGCTGGCCTCCAACTCAGGGAGATCCACCTGCCTCTGCCTCCTAAATGCTGGGATTACAGGTGTACCCCACCGCCCGGCTACAGAACATATTTTGATTATGGCTCCCCTTACCCAGTCCAGTGAGATGGTTCAGCAGGGAAAGATGCTTTCTGCCTAATGACCTGAGTTTCCCTAGAACCCACAAGATGGAAGGAGAGAACTGACTCCTACAGACTGTCCTTTGAGCACCATATACTTGCTATGGCACATGTGTGAGCACACACACACACACACACACACACACACATACATACAATAAATGAATAAATAAATAAAGCCATGATTATTTTGTAACAATATGAAGATGACTCCTCATTTTAGTTATAAATCTAGGATTCTGAAGAGTGAGGTTACAGACATTCAGCACCGCACAAGCTGTAAGTCTTCAGGCATCCAGACTTGGCATAGTCGTGGGAACACAAATGTCTGTCTCCCAAGGGACTTGGATATCACACAAAAGCAAAGGTGGCAGCCAGTCGCATAGCTACATACATGGCTCAAGGAAGAGGGCCTGAAGAGTGTAGCAACAAGACTGTAACTCAGATCTACCTGTTCGCTCCACACTCCCATTCAAGGCTCTCGGGATGGAGCCCAGGCCCTTGTGCATGCCGGGCAAATGCTGTAGCTTTCTCCTCGCTGGCAGGGCCCCTGTGTTCTCAGGTTCTCTAGCCAGGCTGACGACCCTCTCCATCTGGCTCCTGCCCCTCAGCTCTCTATACTTCATGCTCCATTGAGAGACAGTAGTGTGAGCATCAGTTATCAGTGAGGACTGAGCTATCCCCAGTATCCACCTGTGGGGCTGATGGACATCTTAGAGCTTAAGCAGTGGTCTGGGCTCCATCTAGGATGGACCAATGTGTGTGTCCTGCTTCTGGAGCTATAGAATGGCGGTCTCTTCCCAAGGCCTTAGTTCTCAGGCCTTGGCTGCTGGCTGGCTCCAGTGTCTGACTCTGACATACACCCACTCTGGTGGACCTGCCGGATCCCTCCCAGGCCAGGGCCACTCTCACACATGTCCCTCTGTGAGTTACTCTGATGAACCGAAAGTAAAAGACACAATGCAGAAAAACAACATGACTGAAAACTTCCAGTTAGGAGAAGAGGGACACAGGCGGCTGACCTGGTGCGGACAGCAGCTCATTAGGTAATGGAATGTGTTGTCTCCAAACCTTCCTCCACAAAATCCTTGCAAGTCCGGAAGAAAAACGTTATGCATTCCAAATGGGGATGGGTTGGGGAGGGAAACAGCACACTTTAACATGGAAGAGGAGGTAGAGGCTACCTTGTCCCTTCCCCAGTATCTGCAAGGATCCTTCCCAAGAGTTCTCTCCTTTTCAGGTCTCCTTTTCAGCATCCTTTGCCTGTCCTCACAAGCTAAGCACTCTTGGTATATAGGCCAAGGGCTTCAAAAGAAGAGGGGCTGTAGATAGCACACAGCTCAGTTGTTAAGAATACTTACCTAATGCTGGACTTTCTGAATTCCAAAGCAGCTCGATGTACACAGCAAGTTCCAGGCCTCAAAAAGTAAGACAGACAGATGGTAGATAGATGATAGATAGATTAGACAGACAGACATGATAGAGAGATAATAGACAGATGATACAGACAGATGATAGATAGATGATAGATAGATAGATAGATAGATAGATAGATAGATAGATAGATAGATAGGTAGGTAGATAGGTAGATAGATAGATAGATAGATAGATAGGTAGGTAGGTAGATAGGTAGATAGATAGATAGATAGATAGATAGATAGATAGATAGGTAGGTAGGTAGGTAGATAGGTAGATAAGCAGAAATAGACAAATGAATCTCTCAAGCCTCTTCTGAAAAGCTGCTGTTTGCAGCAGAGGGTGGTTAACAGTGACCCACAACTGGCCAGCTGCAGAGAAGACAGTGCTTAGCCCTAAAAGGAACATCAGTGGGACACCAGTACCCCTGCCAAGGCTCAGGGATCATTGCAGAAGAGGAATGAGAGCCACACGGACATGTGAAGATGGCTGTGAGTGGGAGCTCTCCACAGGAACTGACACAGTATCTCTGAAAGCTCAAGGCAGACCAAATCCCCACATCGATAGGTAAGCTAACCATGAAACCCTAGCCCTAGCCTAGTGGAGGAGCTACTGGTAGCTGTTGGCACAGGGATAGAGCATGACAGTTCTCAAAGAGTATAGCCACTGGTAAGTAGACCACTCTCATATGGAAACCCACACAGCCAAGACTATGGGCAGCATAAAGCAGTCTTGAAGAATTAAAAAAAAAAAAAAAAAAAGAGTGGTGGTCAGGGGTAGTGGCACCTGCCTTTAGTCCCAGCATTAGGGAGGCAGAGGCAGGCAGATCACTGTGGGTTTGAGGCCAGCGTATGAGTTTCAGGATGGTCAGGGCTATGTAGAACCTGGAAAAAAACAAAAACAAAAACAAAAACACAGAGCTTTGTGAGTTGGACAAAGCAGGGTGGATTCTGGAAAGAACTGGGAGATAATGATCAAAATATGTTGTATAAAACTCTCAACAGAAAAAAAAAAACATTTTAAGTGTCTTAGGGCTAAGAAGACAGCTTAGTTATTATGGACTCCTATGTCCTATGCTTAAAGGGGGGGGGTTGATTTTAAGGAAACAGCATTTTCCAGACACTGTGGGAGTACTGGTTTAAATAGGAATGGCTCCATAGCCTCAGGTATGTGGGTACTTGGCCTAATACTAGCAAGAGGTGTGCTTGTTGGAGTAGGTGTTGGAGGAATTGTGTCACTGTGAAGGTGGACCTTGAGGTCTCCTATGCTCTCGCTCTGCACAGTGTGGAAGAGTCCACTTCTGATCAAAATGTAGAACTCTCAGCTCCTCCAGCACCATGTCTGCCTGCAGGCTGTCATGCTTCCCACCATGATGATAACGGACTAAACCTCTGAAACTGTAAGCCAGCCCCAATTCAATGTTTTTCTTTATAAGAGTTGCCTTGGTCATGGTGTCTCTTCACAGCAATGGAAGCACACACACACACACACACCCCAACAGGGGATAGGCATATATGATCTTAGACTGTGATAGTATGTACAAGACGCACGCACACACACACACACACACACACACACACACACACACACACACCCCTCTGCAGTTTTAGCTTCCAGTGTCTACTGATTGCAGAATACCGATGGGCAAGGGCCCTTGCTGTGGCTGCTTCCCTGGGGTTATCCTCTTGGCAGGCGCCCCAAGTTCTGTGCTAGTGATTCTCATCAGAAGAGGATAAGTTGTATCAGACAAGCACAAAGATCCTCATGAAGACACAAAGCATCATTTTCGATTCCACACCATGTCCATGTTGCTGGTAGTCCAATATCATCATTGTCACCATTTACAAAAGGACAGCAGCAGTATTTTCATTAAAAAAAAAAAGCTTGCAAAATTTCTTTTGATGCTTTTTCCAGTTTTTAAAATGAGATTGTTTTTAAAACCTCATCTGTTCTTGTCCTGATTGTTGGGACTTAATAAGAACGTTTCAAAATACACACAAATGTCACTGAAATTAGTCTTTAAAGAAAATTTGGGAAGTCTGTTATGATGAAACCACCAAAGAAGGTGAGTTTTCTCTGTGTGGATTTTTGTTTGGATTTAGTGCTGTGGCCAGCACTATGGAGAAGAGGGAAAGCATCATTGCTAACAGTAAACAGAAACAGCAGGACAATATGTCTGTACTGCCAGGTGTGGTGTCACGGGCTGAAAACCAGCTCCAGAGGTCTATGGAGAGGTGAGACAAGAGGGTTAGAGTTCAAGGTCAGCCAGGCATTAGTAGTACAAGCCTTTAATACCAGCAGTTCTGAGGCAGAGGGAGCTGGCTCAAGGTCAGCCTGTTCTACAGAGCAAGTTCCATAGAGAAACCCTATCTCAAAACAAAACATTCAAGGTCATCTTGAAGTACAGGTGGAGTTGAAGAACAGAATTAG